>NC_140296.1:9744408-9884118 GCF_964211825.1 Aythya ferina
ATTTTGGTTTGACCCAGACACTTACAGACCAGCTTGGCCTTTCCATCATGCTTAACTTTGTGATCCAGAGATCAGGCTTATTGTTTCTTTTGTTTCTTTTTTTCCTCCCCATTCCCTTTCCCTTTAATTAAACCTTTCTCATCTCAAACCTCGAATTCTCTGTGTTGTATGTTCTTCCCCTTCCTCTTTGAGGAGAGGGGGAGTGAGAGAGCAGTTGTGGTGGAGCTCGGCTGCCCATCTGAGTAAAACCACCACACCAGCAAGAGGACAAGAGGCAATTGGCACAAACTGAAGCACAGAAAGTTCTGGCTGAATACAAGGGGGCACTTCTACACTGTGAGGGTGACAGAGCACTGGGACAAGCCCAGAGAGGTTTTGGAGTCTCCTTCTCTGGAGATGTTCATAAACTGACTAGATGCCATCTTGCACAATGTGCTCTAGGTGATCCTGCTTGGCAGAGGGGTTGGACTAGACGATCTTCAGAGGTCCCTTCCACCCTTGGCCATTCTGTGATTCTCTGTCCCCTCCCAGCTCCTTGTGCACCCCCAGGTACCCCGCTGGCAGGGCAGCACCAGAAGCTGAGAAGTCCTTGGCTCTGCGTGAACACTGCTCTGCAATAACTAAACAATTGGTGTGTCATCACCATTATTTTCACCAAAAATCCACAATACAGCATCATATGAACCTTTATGAAAAAAATTAACTCCATCCCAGCCCAAACCATGACAGTCCCTTTAATGATTCTATGATTCTATGATATGTGACTCTCTGTTGTACTACAGTAGCCTCCAAAATGACCATCAACAAAGACAATGAGGAGTCTTATGCCAAGACAGATACATTTCTGAAGCAAGGGAAGTATTTTGGGGGAAATCCTCTTCTTCCTTGTGTCTTATTACATAATTTCAGTCTGATCCAAGGCTTGCTAAAACAAGGAGACTGGTGGATCACAGTTTTCTTTGGATTAAACTAAAATCAAAAGTCCTAGCTTCTCAAACCTTGCCAGACTTATGTTATGGAATATTCTACCTGGACTTCTCTTATTCCAAGATATTTTGTGGATCCCTGATCTAGTGCTCATAGACCTGAAATACAAGGAATGGACAGTAAAATTCTGGAGGAATTTTCTGGAGGAAGTTTTTCCTATTCCATAGATTAACCTGACAGACTAGAAATTCACTATAAACCCCATCAAACTAATGAACAAGGCTAATGAAGAATTTCCTCTCAGATCTAAAATGAAAAGTCCCAGATCTTCTTTTCTTGAGATAATTTGTGTTTATTGCTGATTTTAGACAGTCTCTGAAAATCCATGTCAAGCTGTCATTTTATAATTAACATGGGTTGCCAAAAACTGAAATATCTTTGGATGTTGCACTTTAGAAAACTAGAGGAGAAATTTCCACAACTGTGAAAGGAGGAGGATTATTCTTCCAAGATAGTAATTAAGTAACTGGTGAAAGTGATATATTTTGTGACCAACACTAATATTATCATGAGCACATTTGGATTCACTTTTCCAGTTGTAACTGTTAGATGCAAACATTATGTTAGTGGCTTGAAAATTTTGTCCCATAGTAATTTCTGTGATTTTGCAATTTTATTTTATCTCAAATAAAGTTTTTCTTTTTTCTTTTCTTTTCTTTTCTTTTCTTTTCTTTTCTTTTCTTTTCTTTTCTTTTCTTTTCTTTTCTTTTCTTTTCTTTTCTTTTCTTTTCTTTTCTTTTCAACAGATCACATTGTAATTTTTTTTTTTCATTTATATTCATTCATTTATATTCCTTGTTCTACCTTTCAGAATATATTCTGCAATAAAACTTCAATGTAAGTATGACACAGCAGTAACAAACTCCAAACATTTTAAATAAATCAAGAAGTTTGATAATTAAGAAGATTGCTAAATGATTGCTCCATTTTTATTGCATGGAATCAGCATTTTCAGATGGAAAATTGTGCCTTTGAAAGATGTTTTGATCATATTTTACTATTTTGACCTATTATCACTGGGAAATATATATTTTTTTCTTACTGTGTTACAAAAACATTGCTATAATTGGAATGCTAACTAATTATGGAGCCTGGTCTACACACCAAAGTTCTGAAACTTCCTGTTCTCATTCCTAAGAGATATACATCGTCTATTCTTTGAGCAACAGTCAATGAATAGGAATCTTGATATAAGAAATAATGATATATACATATATTATACAATAATATAATACATATTTTTATTTTTATTTTTATTTTTTTGGGGGGGGAGCTTTTAAAGATCAGTGTTGGTCTTAACATTTAGGATTGTTCCAGTGTACAGCCAATTGCAAGGGACAAAATTAAATACTGATTTTTTTTAATTTTTTTTCCAGGTGATCTAAAAGCATGTCACTACCACTTCTACAACTTTATAAACGGGGAAACTGAGGCACATGTGAAGACAGTGACTTGGCTGTGTCATCTCTTTTTCATTCCATCTGAAATCTGAAGGATATCAGTGTGTGTTGTATAGTGTATTTTTCCTTTTCTTCACCCACAGATATACATTAAAATACTATATACTACTTTTTTCTTCTCAGTGGTGAAGGTGGAAAAAAGCTAACAGGCAAAATGTGACTAAGCTGTATAGAATTATTGGTCCTAACACAGACAGGTAGTATTGCTTTCATGCACTCTGACATAAACACATTATTAAATTTTATGCTATCACAGGGAAGATATTTTTATTCTCCTGCCATACCTATTGAAAAGCTATCCAATCTCAATCAAAATACACCTAAAAATGGAGATTTTTACCTCTCATTATTCTGCTGCAAAAATGTTTGGATCAAGAGAGGACAATGACCAGACAGACAGAAGGGTATAATTAAATAGAACAGATCAGATGGAAGGGACTTTCAAAGCTGATATCCTGGAATCCTAGAATCACAGAATGGTTTGGGTTGGAAGGGAGCTTAAAGCCCATCCAGTTCCACCCCCCTGCCATGGGCAGGGACACCTCCCACCACACCAGGTTGTCCAAAGCCCCATCCAGCCTGGCCTTGAGCACCTCCAGGGATGGGGCATCCACAGCTTCTCTGGGCAGTCTGTGCCAGGGCCTCACCACCCTCTGAGTGAAGAATTTCCTCCTGACCTCTAATCTAAATCTCCTCTCTTTTAGTTTAAAATGTTTCCCCCTTATCCCATCACTAACTGTCCTTGTAAAAAGTCACTGTCTTTTTTATAAGCCCCCTTTAAGTATTGAAAAGCTGCAATGAGTTCACCCTGGAGTCATCTCTTCTCCAGGCTGAACATCTCTATCTCTTTCATTCTTCCTTCATAGTAGAGGTGATCCAACTCTCTGATCATCCTTGTACCCATCCTCTGGACCCAATCTATCAAGTCCATATCTTTCATGTTCTGGGGACCCCAGATCTGGATGCAGTACTCCAAGTCAGAGTCTTGGAGTCCAACTGCCTGACAGTCCAACTGCCTGACCTCTTCACAGCAAATCCCAAACTAAAGCATATTAATGAGAGTGTTGTCCAAATGCCTCTGAACTGTGACTGGCATGGAGCCAGTCACACCAGGAAGCCTGACCACCCTCACGGCACAGGAATTTTCCCTCATGCCCAGGCTGACCCTCCCCTGGCACAGTTCCATGCCTTCCCCGTGTGTCCTTCCATCAGTAACATGGAGCAGAGGGCAGCACCTGCCTCAGTGCTTCTCTCCTCAGGGGGCTGCCAGGTGCAGTGAGGCCTCCTCACAGCCTCCTCTTCTACACTGGGCACCCCAAGGCTCCTTGGCCTCTCCTCACAGCACATGCCTTCCTGCCTATCTACCAGCATAGCTGCCCTCCCCTGGGGGAGTACCTTAACATTCTTTTTGCATTGTGGAACCCAGAACTGCACACAATATTTCAGGTGAGAGTGCACCAACACTAAACACAGTGGAAGAATCATCTCTTTTTACCAGCTGGCCATGCTGTGTTTAATGCATCCCAAAATGCAGTTTGCCCTCTTGGCTGCTGGCTCATGCAAAGTATCCTATCAACCAGCAACCCCAAATACCTTTCTGCTGAGCTGCTCTCCAGATACTTATTTTCCAATGCTCATTTTCTGGCATTACTCTTTCCCATATACAGCACCCAGCCTTTACCATTGTCGAACTTCATGCCTTTGCTGATATTTCAGTCCTCCAATATGTCTAGATCCCTCTGCAAGGCCTCTTGTCCCTCCAGGGAGTCAACAGCACTTCCCAGCTTAGTTTCATCTACAGATTTGCTGAGGATGCATTCCACTCCTCCATCCAGATCCTGGATAAAAATGTTGAACAGGATTGGCACTCAAATTGAGCCCTGGGAGACATCACTAGTGACTACGTCCCAGCCAGGTATAGCCCCATTCACTATGACACTTTGAGCTCTAACATTGAGTGAGTTCATCACCCAGTGTAGTGTTCATTCTACTTCATTCATCTCACAGTTGGACAATCTGTCCAGAAGGATGCTGTGAGTGACAGTATCAAAAGCCTTACTAAAATCCAGAAAGATCCCATCTACTGCCTTCCCTTTATCCACAAAGTGGGTGACCTTATCCTAGAAGGACATCAAATTACCAAGGCAGAACTTTCCCTTCATGAACCATGTTGACTACACCTGATAGTAGCTTTGTTCTTTAACTGCCTTTCCAGGACAATCTTTTCCATAACTTTTCCAGGAACTGAGGTTAGATTAGGTAGTTTCCTGGGTCTTCTCACATGCCCTTTCTGCAGACAAGCATAATATTGTCTAGCTTCCAGTCAGCAGGGACTTCCCCAGACTCTCAAGACCTTTGGTAAATTGTTGAGAGTTGTCCAGCTATAATGTCCACTAACCCCTTCAGTCCTCTGGAATGAATCCTATCAGGCCCTATGGACTTATGAACATTGAGTAATATCACTGTAGCATGCTCTGTATAGCAAGTACAATTGCCAATGTATTTATTTAGGAATGTATTTCAAATCTGTGTATAAGTATGATATTTAGAGATATCGGAGCTGAAATGTCAGATGCCTGCATGTCTAGCAGCTCAAAAAACATAGAGGGATCTTTTCCCCTCTCCAAAGAGGACATACTACAGGTCTAAACCTCATGTTTTTTTCACCTCAGAGGCATATTCATCCCCTCCAAAGTGTATCTTTGTAGTTGCAGAGCCTGGAAGGACTCAAGAGTGAGGCTTGGCAGCCTTCCTCTGTGTGAACTTTTTTCTACCTGCCTACAGCTTTACTTCATTTAGCTATGACAGCAATTTTTCTAATTCACCAGGTCTTTATGCCTAATGTTACTTCTTTATCTTTTTAAAGTACCCTGTATCTTTATGTACATAGCAGCAATGATTAATGAGTACATTATTTTGTATAAAATGAAATATTTATGAGTAACACAATAATGCACTGTAGAGAAGTACAGTCCTGGTACAGTAGAGGTTTTGAGAACTGAAGACATTACTTGTGATACAGAGAAGCAGAGGCATGGGGTGATAGGAGATTGGGCACAAGGTGACACTAAAACAACAGAGAAATGGTCAAAGAAGTGTAGACCTGCAGCTGAACTAAAAAGGCTTTAGAGTTTCAAAGAAATAATAGGTAACATATATAAGTTGCACCAAATACAGTAAATTCAGGTGTAACACGGAGCTGGAAAACAATGAAGAAAAAGCAACCTTTAAAACATGTTTGCAAACAGATTAAAATGACCCCAAGTGGATCCTGATGGAGGAAAAAGAAACCATCAACATGAGCAGTTCTACCTGAAGAAGGACTCCAGAGGCTGATGACTCATTGTCCTACATGCCCTATCTGTCTGTAACTACTGAATTTAAGATAAGATGACCAATGGAAGGGTAAGCATAACATCAGGGAAAAAAAAAAAGAGAGAAAGAGAAGAAAAAGGAAAAAACTGTGCTTGTTAGAATGTAAATTATAGTATTAATATTATTGAGATTTCTAACTGTTATGGTGTGTTCTTTCTTTTTCTATGTTAATAGAAAATCTAGACTAATAAAGATTGTTTAATTAGACTGTTAAGATTTCACTTATATAAGTTTTGGCTTTTATATATAAGGTGTGTTTCTTTTTGCCCATAAACAAGATTTTGAGCATACAAAAGGAAACCTCTCTGGGGTCAGTGTATGTATTAGATTATTATTTGTGCCATAGATTTCCAGGCTGTTTGTTTCTGATAGTATATAAATTTCAGTTTACTGACACCTTGCAGCTCTGACTTGGTTTTTAGCTATGATTTATTCTACTAATATATATTGCCAGGAATATTTCTTTGTTTTAGCTTATTTTTATAGACATTTTTATAACCTATTGCTTTAATAATTCAGATCAATTGCTTATCCTCTTTCTAGGATGTTGCCAACATAAGGAAAAACATTTTTACTGTCCAGATGATTGAAGACTGGAACAGGCTGTGTAGAGGTGTTGTAGAGTCTCCATCCTTGGAGATCCTCAAAACACAACTGGACATGGCCCTGAGCAACCTGTTCTGCATGACCCTCCTCTGTTTAGGGGATTGAACTGAGTGATCTTGGTGATCAGCATGAAATTCAACAAGGGTAAGTGCTAAGTTCTGCACCTGCAACAGAGTAACACTGGGCACAGGTATATGCTGGGAGACATGTGGCTAGAAAGCAGACTAGTTCAAGAGACATTTGGATAATGCCATTAATAATTATGATTTAACTTTCAGTTAGTCCTAAAGTGGTCAGGCAGTTGGATTTGATCTTTGTAGGTCCCTTTCCACTGAACTCTAGTCTAGTTGAGTCTCCAGAAGTGCCTTCCCAACTCAGCTCTTCTGTGATTCTGTGATTTTGACTGATGCTGTGAGAAATGGCACAGTAATCTGTCATGATTCTGCTTCCTAGCTGGCTGTGATTTAGACAATGTGATTTTAGTCCTGGGTGGAGACACATCAAATGGTTTTATTTTATTTTTCTGGGAGACAAGTTTTCTAACAGGCTGTAGCTTCAGAGTACAGATTACTCAGCAGCTTGATGGCACCCTGCAGGATCAAATTATCTAGCAGATGAATACATTCTTACTCTGTTTGGCATGTGACCCTAGTCATGTGAGAAGTCTTTGTTCCATTAGATACATCTGTTAAGATCAATGGCATGAATCCTATAGATAAGAGCTTGTAAGAGCGGCACAAGGAAAGTGTTGTTTAGGAAAGCAAGATAAACAGATGTGAATGGTTTTGTTGGAACATGGGTTAGATTAGGTAGCGTCTTCAGACCATTTCCCGTCTTCAGGGCACTTCAGTGCAGAACATGTTATTCCTGTTTGAGTGGTGTTTTATTTTCCTCCAGGATTAGCCTTAGCTAGAATCACTGCATAAGTAACAGGCTCTTGATTACTTGTGGTTGGTTGAGACATTAGTGATTAGATACCCAGTCCTAGCCTCACTGACAATGATATAAATCAGTAGCAAATCCAGTCTGCAAGCAGTATATTTTATGTGCCTTTGGTTATGTAGAACACTACAAAAATTCCCATTGTCTGGTTTTGCACTTGTGCAGCTAATAGTCACCCCATAGAAGGGGTTGGCCATAGATTTTTTATGGCAGAGCTTCTTTCTGTCTTCTGACAAGAGGAGATCTTGGGAAGTCTGAATTGGAAACAGGCAGGTCTAGGGTTGTCAATAGTGGGACAGTGACTTGATCTTAAAGGGGCTGTGTGGTGTCAGTCTCACATGCAGTCTGTTGAGGAAAGCCAGGATGACCCCTTCCCAACTGAACTGCCAGCAATAGGTACCAGAAGAAAAGGTAACGATGAATTTCTGTTGATGTACATGGGATTTCTAGTGTGGTATCAAAATTCAGCAGCCCTTCATTTCTGTTTTACTCTACCTAACAAGTACAAAGAGTAATGATGGCTGTCATGACATGGTAAAAACTGTGGGATACCGGTGATCAGAATTTGGGTGTAACCTGCAGCTTAATTTCTTATAAAAAATGACTAAGCATATTTAAAGAATAGTATGAAGATATATGATAATGTGGATCATCAAAATGTTAGAGAGATGTTTGGGTCTTGGTGAATATGTGGAAGGCAAACTGTTAGAAGGGAAGTAGTAAAAGCATGTAGCTTGCCTGTGGAATACACTATGCCAGATCAGTGAGCTAAAACATAGATATGGTTCTTGGGCGAATTAGGGTGAATTTATGGCTATTATTTATATTTTTATTCATGCTAAGTATCCAAGGGTAGGAGCATAAAAAGGTGAACTATCATTAACCAGCTTGTCAGAGTCTTAAAAACTTACCAAGGGAGCCCACAGGAGGATGAGTTATAGAGGGAGTTCTTTCCCATGGTCTTCAGGAGCTGTTCCAGCTTCTCCAAGGCAAAGTTCTCACATTTAGCTTGAATCACCGTCACCGCATACATGCGGTCTATGAAGAGAAAGAAATCCATTTGAAGAGTTACTTCATAGAGGTATTTGTATTTTTATTCTTTCTGGAGAAACAACATTCTTTAACTACAGCGGGATATAAAACTCAGCAAGACTAAGCTGTTAAGTTATTAGAAGCCCTAAAATTAGACAGTGTGAACCACCCCCCCCCCACATTTTAGCTTCTGAGAAAATAGCATTACCTTTTGATTGCCATGTCTACTGACTGGCATTGTGATATATAAACCTTTTATAATGTTAACAGTAACAGAGCTATAACAGGAACAAACTGTACAGTTGGCAAAGAAACATATCTGTTTCCTCAAATTAGTCATACCTTACTGTGTTAGGGCAAACCCTTTTGGGGCCAATGGACACACTCCCACTGTCTTCAAAAGCCTTCAGTCAGTCCTGTAAAATCCAGCACACCTTAATATCTGTACAAATAAGCAGCTATCAAAAATGGAGGAAAAAAGAGGGAGCTCTGGGACACTCATAGCTAATGAGGCTTAATTTTCCTTGAATTTGGCGATAGTGAGTTCTGTCTGAAGTTCCTCATGTCTGGGGGTATTCGGTAGCTTTCTCCCCTCTGTGCATCTTCTTGGGATTTTCTAAGATGTGACATTTGTGTTACAGCCCTTCCCTTCATTCAAGCACTTAGAGGGCATATACATACATGAATTTTATATATTTTAGATAGTTCTAATCCTTTGCCACATTGGCCATCACGTCAAAATGTGACTGGAGAAGGAATAAGACACAGAAAGAAAATAACAGCATGGGCACATGAACTACTTTCCTTAAAGAAACAGAGATTAAAAATCCCTTTCCTTGCCACAACACACACAATGCACTAGGGAAGGGCTGGGATAATAGCAGGCTATCCAAATCAGCATGGATGTTTTTAATAGCATAAAAATGTGAGGGAAGAAACATGCTGTTTGAAATCCCACAAGGCTGGCTTAATTAATACTTTCTTCTTACCCAGCCATGCCAGTGTTCTGATAGATGGTATTTAAAAATAGCTGCTATTTAAAAAGGTATTTTTCAGTTGCTGTTTTAATTGTCTTTATAAGTTTGTCAATCTTTATATCTCTTGATCTTTGTGTTCTTAGAGCATTTTTTTTTTTATTTTCTAAATGAAGATTCTTCCCTTGTGGTTGCTGTAGATTTCTAGCTGTTTGCTTGCTTGTGTAGTTCAAAATCTTCCCAGGTGTCTAGCAATAAGGCTTTAGATTTAAATAATGAAAGTAACCTCACAAGAAGCTCCAAGGCTCAATTCAATTCACAATAAGATGCTAATGACAATCCCATAACAGTAAATATTCATTTGCAGGTAATGTGTTAACTCAGCTATCCAGCAATGTGCAGTAATCACATAAAGGTAACACATTAACTTAACCAGTCATTAATTTCAACTTGTTTTCACCCCACAGAGAACAGTCTCCTCAGACCAGGTCAAAAGAGTGGTTGTGGAAACCCAGCAGAATGGTCAAGAATTTTTATTTAATCCCAAAGAGAAAAATGAGTTTGAGCAACTGGAAGCACTCTGTCCCTTCTCCCCTCTTTTCTGAGAAGGTTCAGCTTAAGTATGTCCTAGAAGATCTTCTTGCCTTAAAATCTGATGAATGTAAAGGATATTAAGACGTCCTCTTACAGAAGAAAGTGATCAAAAACCTGTTTAAATCACCGGGAGTTTCCAAGGGGTAAAAAGGGGAACATGAAATGGGAAAAAGGTGTTTATATTCCAGAGGTGAATTTCTATGAGTCATTGCCTTGACATGGTCCACGAGTTACCTAAGGTTATAATTTTACTGATATTTTTATGTTACTTCATTTCCCAAGTCCTAAAATTGGATTAATTCAGCTGGATAACAAAGGATTAGGATTGATCAAGATTTCCGGGGGTGGGGTGGGGAATAGAGAGGGCATGGCACGGGATGGGATGGGATGGGATGGGATGGGATGGGATGGGATGGGATGGGATGGGATGGGATGGGCAGGGCGGGATGGACTTTTATAAAGTCTTATCAAGATCTGAAGACTCATGCTTGGTGCTGTTCTTGTCTAAGCAGCAGCAAATGCAAAATCTTTGTGGTTCCAGCTCTCCTTCCCAGTAGCTCACTTCAAAAGCAAGAAGAGAAAGGTCTTTTGCTTTCTCAAGCATCATGAGAAAAGCAAACAGCCAGTCAGAGATCTCAAAGGATCTTATATTGATTGAGGGAGGTCTCATTGCTGACAATCTCTGCAAAATCAGAGATGTAGAATGTAGTCCAATTTTCATTAAGAGTAAATTTTTCTTTTTCTCTTTTCTAGCCATTTAACATATGCCATCTTGCAGAAATCTGTTTTAGAAATATTCACTTTGGAGCTGAGCCTCTGAAGTAGGCAGATTCCTGCTTTTTGTGATAGCAAAAGAGCTGCATTTTCCTAGTGGTTTCAAGCACTATATAAGGAAAAGTTGGGAATGTTTTTGAAATTAAGGAAAAAGTGTAGTTTTATTGAGGCAAAGATAGCTCCTACTGACTTGTCTTGTGTGCTGCAAGCATCTACAGAGCTGCTGGATGCTGCTTCATAAAATTATATATAGAAAAATTATGCCTCATAATTGTCTTCCGGTAATAAACAAATTTGAATGATTAAAATCAAAAAGGACTTCTGATGGCATGTTTCTAGAAGGTGGTGATGCAAAACCATAACACATATGACCTAGTGAAAAGGATACCCTTAAGGTTTACACTGAGTATTTCAAAGAGGCAGCATTTTACACCATGATTAAAATAGCCTGTTTGCCTAGAACATCCATTTAAGCAGTGCAATATCCATTTCTGTCTCTGAAAGTGATTTCTAGCATGAGTCTTTTGTAATTTCTATTAATGCTATAGAATGAAGAAGATTGATAATGATTCACTCACCAGTTCAGTTAATTTTTCTTCAAGTATGGATTCCTATTAGGCATGTTTCCATGTAATGTAATAAAACTTGCTCGTACCATTTGCAATCAGGTCTGTGTGCATATATTTTCCCCAGCATCTCCCCCTTAATAATAATTGTCAGAAGAAGTGGAGGACATAAATGAATATTCGATGATTCACTGGTCTCCTGGTAATTCTGTCCATTGTAATGCAGGAAAGCCTGAAAGCTCAGGAACAGCAATGGTTGCTGGTAAGAGAGGACTAAATTCATTGAAACTGTACGCTCCATTTTACATTCTTAAAGAATCCCTTAGAAAAGGGGAAGTAAGAAAGAAGAGGCTAAAAAATTCCCTTTTGCCACATAAATTTGTTCCTATCATCTTTGGCCATGTCTCATGCTTGCTGCACTGATCTCCTGACTTTTTTATTTTGAGACTTCAACTTTATCCTATGATAAGCAAAACATATAAGAATTCAACATTGCTCCTTTAAAATTGTTGCTTTTCTATTATCATATTTCTTCTTTTCTGAAATTTTTATTTTTATTTTATTTTTATTTTATATATATATATATTTTAGCTCTTCTCTGGTATTTACTGCGGACACCATTATAAAATCATTGTCCACTAGTCAATCCTCTGGAGCAAAAAAAGAAACAGAGGGTCATAGCTATTTCTTTGTTGGCATTGGCAAATACTCAGATTTTGCCACTGTATCATTTCATTGCTTTGGATTTATTTTAATAACATCTTACCTCTAGTGAAAGATTCATTCCAGCATGTTTACAGCCACAGAAGCCAAATTTTCTGGTCTATTACTCTCATCTCTTCATTCTTCAACATTGGCACCACATTTAGATTTCCTCTGGTCTTCTGGTGACATCTCTGATTTTAATGACTTTTTGATCTATGCCAGAGAATATGCTGACTTCCCATTTTGCATCCCATAGTGAATCCCATCAGGTCCTGCAGATGCTGATTTGATGTTTGCTTGTTCCACTAATAAGCCTTGTAGTTTGGATGTGATCCTGGCCTTCTATTCCCAGAGCAGTAGTTGCCTTCTGCTCTGTCTGATCTGTTATGCTAATGTAGCTTGTGACTAGCACAAACGAAAAGAATGGTGATTTCCCCTTCAGGGGACATAATAGATTCATCAAGCCACTGTTCTGGGCTCAGCGGTGTCTGATACAGATACATCTGTTCAATAAATCATATATCCAGAACTATCAGAAGGACAGAGGCATTTTTTTTTTTTTTCCTGAAAGCATGAGATTTAATTACCTTAGCATGTGTAATTCCAGCTTTTATTACCAGCAATAAAAAAATGCATCACCTCAAAAATTGAATCTTGATACTCGACTCTTGTGACTACTGACAAGAGCAGACTCTTTGTCTTACATGAGCTTTACAGTGATTTTATTGAATATAGAAAAAACACAAGAACATCACCAGATTAATGAAAAAGAGTTTAAAAAGACACCTTTCTTGAGATGAAATGTGGTAACAGGTCATGAATGTGTGGCTGGCCCACCTCAATATGTAGCACAGAGATATTAATTTAAACTAGTGGTTGTGGAAAGGCTGGTTTGCTGCTGTTGCAGGCATGTGCAAAAGACCTGGGAGGTGGTGTTTATTTATTTATTTATTTTCTTAAGTGCTCTGCATCCTCCCTTGGCCTTTTCAGGTCAATAGAAAGCCCTGGTGGATATTCTGTTCATAAATGAATTAGCTCATAATGATATATGCTGAGCCCTAGTGGCATGCAGATGCCTTCATATCCTTGTCTAATAGATTAAACAATTTTATTCTCCTTTGGGAAGACCAGAGATTCTCTCCCTTTGTCCTTGCAAGTAACACTGTTGTGTCCTTTGCAGTCCTGAGCAGCACTGCCCTCAAGACAAAGGATGAAACAACTGATTGAAAATGCACCTTCACTTAAGAGAACCTTCCAATCTTAGGGAATGCATGGTGTATACTACTTGCTGAGAATTACCCATTCCTCTGCGTGGTGCAGATACAGTCCCTAAAATGTAGGTAGCGAGACCTGGGAGCAGTTGTCCTCGTGCATGGCAGCAGTTCCCATCCCTCAGGTTCTTGCTAGGGCTATAAAGCTATGAGACCTTTCTTCCCACACACATCCATGGAAGGAATCAGCTAATTAATCTGTGCTGCTTCTGTGGGAGGCAGTGGCGTTCCCAACTTCCTGCAGATACTTCAAATTCAAACTCTTCCACCTCAAGGTAACATTTATAGTAAAACTGGTGGTGGTGCACATTCCTACCCCCACATCTCCCTGGGTTTCATACATTTGTACCTTGCTTACCAACACAGCCTTTCATCATTGACTTCTCTCTGTTGGTTTAATCTTTAATCACTTGGTTTAATCTTCCAGTTTATAGCTTTCTGGAAAGCATAAAAAATTCTTGTCTCTCCTTGTGATGTATCTGTCTCAAATTAAAAATGAAGAGTAAAATAAGATGCTAGACATCTATTATTCACAGATCATTCCTCATTGTAGGCTGGATTTTAAGCAGAATTGCAGGTCCATGCAAGAAATCAGAAGAACTAGTAATCTGT
Source organism: Aythya ferina (assembly GCF_964211825.1). Lineage (NCBI taxonomy): Eukaryota > Metazoa > Chordata > Aves > Anseriformes > Anatidae > Aythya > Aythya ferina. The sequence continues at coordinate 9,758,307 of NC_140296.1, forward strand.
TTTCTGTTCCTGCATGAGCAATCTAGTCTTTAGTCAGATCATGGGGAAACGGACCATCCGTTTTATCTGATTTCTCAACCTTTAGCACATACTAAGAATGTAAATCTTACTCTGCCTGTTGTATTCGCTGGCCAGCATAGTTCACCTTGTGGTGCAGTGCAATGTCAACTGTTGCTGCTCAGAAGAGGCAAAGACCATCAACTGGTTTTACTGGTAACATGGCTGCTCTCCACTTTATCAAAATCTATCAGTTGGAATCTAACATAGTAATACGTAGGATTCATTGTAAGATATCTGTTTCTATAGTTTTTCACATTTAATGATATTTCTTTTCTCTCTCTACAAGACCTGAAGACTATTTCTAAGAAAATATATTGATGACAACCTAATTTTCATGTATTTTCTACAGATAATTGCCTGTTTATTCAGAATGGCCATTTGAGACAGTGCCTTACAACAGCCCCATGTATTGGGTTTACATGGCAAGGGTTTGGTAGCAGGAAGCTGCAGGGGTGGCCTCTGTGAGCAGAGCCCAGCAGCTACTCAATGTCAGATCAGAGCCAGCTCCAGACAGCTCCAAAAGGGACCCACCGTGGTCCAGAGCTGAGCCATGAGCGATGCTGGTTGGGCCTCTGGGAGAGCAGAGTTAAGGAAGGGGAAATCTGCTGTGCTACAGCAGCTGGGAGAGAGGGGTGAGAGCTGAGAGAGAAGCAGCCCTGCAGCCCCCAAGGTGAGTGCAGCAGGAGGGCAGGAGGTGCTCCAGGCACGCAGCACAAGTTCCCCTGCGGCCCATGGAGAGGCCCCTGTTGGAGCAGGCTGTCTCCCTGCAGCCCATGGGTCCCACATGGAGCAGATCTCCATGCTGCAGCCTCCCCATGGGTGGAGGAGTCCCCGGTGGGGCAGGTGGATGTGGCCTGGAGGAGGCTGCGGCCCATGAAGAGCCCCCGCAGGAGCAGACCCCAGGCTGGAGCTGCAGTCCGTGGAGAGGAGCCCACGCAGGAGCAGGGGGTCTGGGGGGAGCTGCCGCCCACCCGTGGGGGACCCGTGCTGGAGCAGTTTGCTCCTGTGGGATGGACCCCGTGGGATGGAGCCATGTGGGAGCAATTCCTAAAGAGCTGCAGCCTGTGGGCAGCCCCCGCAGGCTCAGTTTGGGAAGGACGGCATCCCGTGGGAGGGACCCCATGGGGAGCAGGGGCAGAGAGTGATTGTGAAGGAGTGGTGGAGACAAAGCATCAGGGACTGACCGCAGCCCCCATTCCCCATTCCCCTTCACTGCTTGGGGGAGGGGGGGAGGGAGGAGGTAGGTGAAAGGGGTGGAATTGGGGGAAAGGTGTTTGTAGTTCGCTTTTAGTACTCACTGCTCTAGTTTACTAGTGATAGGCAATAAATTATATTAATCTCCTGATACTGATTTTGTTTGGACCGTGATAGTTACTGGTGGGTGATCTCTCTGTCCTTATCTCAAACCTTGAGCCCTTTTCATAGTATTTTCTCCCTTTTTTTCCATGAGAAGATGGAGTAGTTGTGGTGAACTGAAACAGTATAAGATACTGCCTGGATTTAGCAGCCCAGCAGAGTAAAACCACCACACCCCAGGATTTGTACTTACACTTTCTTACTAAAAACAAATGTTTTAATTCCTCATAATTACAGAAGGAAACTGATGCCAAAGCTCAGATATTAACTGAGGGTTCTGAATCTGTCAATACTATCATTTTTCCATTATTACCTTATAACCACCTGTAAAACTTTTATTACTATGTGCCCTGTCCAAAATCTAGTAAGGATAAGAGGAAGCTTTACTTTCATCTTAATTCATTTTAAATATAGAATTGTTATATTATGCTTATATTTGATAATATGTATATATAATAATTATATAACAATTGCTTTTATAAATGTAATAGAGAAATATTCTGAGTTGTTGATGAGAATAGTTGCTGGACAGAAAGGGATATCACTGTAACCTACATTTCTTTTTCCTCTGAACTGCAACATGTGCCCCATCATGACCTTGATCAACAGGTTGGAACAAGAAAGTACTGCACAGAGGTGGGGGTCCTTCAGTGACCCTCTCCCAGAGAGATGAAAGAAGTGGAACCTCCCTTACAGAACCAAAGGGATTCAGCATCCGTAATTTCTAAATACAGAATTTGAGGTTTCCAGGGCTGTTTTCTCATTAAAAATCAATCCTTCTTGTGGAAAACAAGTATATATATATCCTAAATATTAAAGTTTCTATTAAAAATAAATAGTTTAGGAGGAAAATTTCTTCTGCAGCTGCAGGTTTCCTGTGCTAACGTGAAATCCCCAGCTAGTGTGGGTTTTCCCAACAGATGTAATATCAATTAAGTTAATTCGAACAGAGGATTTGGTACTGGGAAGTTATCTGTGAAGGAGGGTTGGTTATAGACTAATTCTTAACTTCCCTTGGAGTGTAGTTGTATATATGTGTGGACTCAGTCTAATCTAGTCCTGTTGCTTTTAACAATTTATAAATTTGGGATACTTTTGCACATTCACTGCAGGCTTTGCTAATTAGGCTGCAAGATATGTTAGGTCAATTTCATGCTGAAGTAGATCTATGACTTCTGAACTGGAGCTGAATTATGTAAGATTGATTCAGAAAGTGAACCAAGAGATGATGGAGTTCATTTATGGTTGCCTGGAATGAATCAGGCAGACATTGTGTTAATGTCATGTGTAAAATGGAAGAACAAAAAAGAAGCTATAATAATATGAAAATGAGCGTTGGCCCGTGGAAAGAAATTTAAAAGCTCCTTCTCTAACTGCCTCAAATATTTGAACAAGAGGGCATCCAGTGAAATGAATATGAGGAACAGTCAAAGCCAATAAAATACAAAATTATCTACAATTATAACTATCTACAAAATGTACAATTAGCCCGAAGAACTCATTGCCACAGGAAATTACACATCTACACTATAGAAAAAGGGGTGCCCTATGGTTGCAATAATATACAGAGTTATTCTAATTAATGTTAACAGTATAGCTAACATAATTAGTATCCTAGCCCACAAGACTGAAGACAGTCACTAATACAAGGGGAATGTGATGTCTAATATGAAGGAAACTTTATTCTACATTTGCCTTAAAAATTATTTTTTTCCAGTGCATGTGGTCCTGTCTGCTATAACAGACAAGATACAAGCAGAACCTTATATCTGATTAAGAAGGCAGAATCCATATTATTGTGGGAAGTATACTAAGAAAAACTGAAAACCATTAAAATCACCACCAAAAACAACAACAACAACAACAAACCAACAATCTCATTTAGTAGTTGATGCTCCCTTCTTCGCTTTCAATTAAGTACCAAGAGCAAAAGGTATTTTTTTAAGATCAGTCTTCAAAGTTGCAGAATCTTGTTTGTCTTTCAAAAAGTTACTTTGTCTGAGCCATTTGGACTTTTTCTGTCCTATTGTATTTATTTCTAAAACACACATTTCCAGCTTTATAAAATCACCTTTCACTCTTGATAACGCCATCAAAATAGTTACTGAATGGCGGGGTTTTTAAATTAATATTTGTAATATATTTAATGAATAGATTTAATGAATAGAGACACATCTATATATTTCTCTACTTTTGAAAGGCTTTATTGAAATACAGCTTGAATATAGACCTGAAGTAGTACAGTATTCATTTCTACCATTGTTAATTCCTGTTAAGGTGTATTTGCCTCTCTTCTCTGCTCCCTTTGTCATAGAAATTAAATACCTGCATTATACATGCCATCAGTCCTAAATTCAGTTGTGGAATCTGTATTCCCACAAGTGCCAGGCAAATTAAGTAGCTGATGATGACATAAGACTTTTGTCATATAATCACAGAATATTTCAGGTTGGAAGGGAAGCTCTGGAAGTCATCTAATCCAACCTTATGCTCAAAGCAGGTTTTATTATATGAGGTTATGAGAGTCCACGTCCCGTTGAGTTGGAGCGCCTTTGAAGTTGTACGTTCCACAACATCTTTCAACAACCTGTTTTAAAACTTGACCGTCTTTATGGAAAATAATTTTTCTCAGTATCTAACAGGGAACTTTATCCATGTTTCACTCAGCCTTTTCCTCTACAGGCTGAACAAGCCCAGTTCTCTGAGCCTGCCCATAGAATTATAGAACAGTTTTGGTTGGAAGGGATATTAAGGACCATCCAGTTCCAACCCCCTGCCATGGGCAGGGACACCTCCCACCACACCAGGTTGCCCAAAGCCCCATCCAGCCTGGCCTTGAACACCTCCAGGGATGGGGCATCCACAGCTTCTCTGGGCAGCCTGTGCCAGGACCTCACTACCCACTGAATGAAGAATTTCTTCCTCTTATCTAATCTAAATCTACACTCTTAGTTTAAAGCCCTTGCCCCTTGTCCTATCACTGAACCCTCTGACAAAGAGTATCTCCCCAGCTTTCCTGTAGCCCCCTTTAGGTAGTGGAAGGCTGCAATGTAAGGGCTCCCTGCAGTCTTCTCTTCTCCAGGCTGAACAACCCCAATTCCCTCAGCCTGTCTTCGCAGAGGAGCTGTTCCAGCCCTCTGATAATTTTTGTGGCACTCCTCTTGACATGTTTTATCATGTCTTTCTTGTGTGGGCATATTTTTAATACAACATATTAATCCCCGGGTTTAGGGATTTATTTATTTATTTATTTATTTATTTATTAACCAGGAACTGTCTTTACGTAGACCTCTAAGTCATCATCCACAATTTACGTGATGAGAACAGTAAGTAAACTAACAATATTTGCCACCCTGGATATACTACTTTCTATTTTCTTCTATCATCAGATTTCTTGACTGATTTATTGATTAGTACATTCTCATTAGTGCTTTTGCTGAAAGCACGTTAAGGTCATAAAGCTATAGGTGAAACTGCTGAGGTTTTCAAAACAAGTTATATATTATATCACTTTCTAGAGTAACATCCTTAATCACCTCTATCATCAGAGGCTAGAAGCCAACAGAGTTGTTCAGGAATAGTGTTCTAATTTCAAAGTCCTGCATAAGACTTTTCTTATAAGTACTCAGCATGTCCAGCTTACCTGGAACTTACCTTTGTAGCATATTTGTAGCTCTTCATAGAGTAGGCCACTTAGCATCAAGTGAAGCATGGAGACATTTGGAATTAGTAAGCTATAATATTTGTAAAGCAAATGCACTTGTAGTTTGGTCTCTCTGTCTATACATAACCAGCAATAACCACAAGAAATAGAGTGGGCAATAAAAATACCAACTAAGAGGCAGCAAAAATGGCTGTAAATTAAGCCAATTGGAGGAAAGTTGCAACCACAAAAATCAGTTGCATTGGTCTGATTTGATGCATCCTTACTATTTCTCCTTCATCATCTTGCTAGACTGGGCAGCTCTTCACTCCATTTAAACATAAATAACTGAAGCATGGAGCAAAGTGTTTACTTTTATGCTCAGGACAGTGGTGCTACTTTGATTTTATGGGACTGGAGAATTCCCTGTACTTTATATCTTGGGTCACTTGTATCTAAATTGTTAATCAAAAATCTGGATGTATTCAGGAGAATTGAAGAGATTGAGAATATTTCCTGAAAGACATATAACTACCCTCCCGAACAGAGTAAAATACACAGTTAAAATACACATAGTTCTCTTACACTTAGTTCTGATTTCTTAAACATAGATTTGACCTCTTAAACGTGGAGCTGGAAATTTTGCTGAGATATAAATTTTGGATTTTTTAGAGTTATATATATATATATATATATATATATTAGCATAAAAAAGATCATATGTATGAAGTTGATTTTTTTATGGTTTGTTTTATTTTTAGTTTGTAAAACTACTTTAGATGCAGTAGAAATAACATAATCCTGTAAACACCACATCATTAGATTCTAATCAGAAAATATCCAAATGCATTTTCTTGACTGGGTTGAGATGGTCGTTTAAATTTTCTTCAAAAATAAAAGAATACTGTCTTCTAGTAAAGAAACAGTCAATGAGGAAATGATTTTATTCTAATCCTTTTCCTGTTGGTAGTCATTTGCTGTGTTTCATTGGAAAATATGCATTACAGGTGGTCATGGATGTGGAGTGGAGAAGTTAAGTCACAAGTTTCATCCAGATTTCTGAAACTCAGGATGGAATTTGAACACAGAAATTGGTGCAGAGAGGAGAATCAGCAATGTACTTTATTCCAAATAGATTGCTGTTGCTAAGGGAAAGATCTGTTTTGTACAAGTAGGATTTTTAGGGTTTTATTTTATTTTTTCTGATCTGTGACTTTGTTTTGTGATAGAGTGAACCAAAATAATAAAAACTGCAGGTCACAATTGTGTTCAGTGTGTTTGATAGGATGGGCCTAATATCTGGCTAACTAGGATAAGAGAGAATGTATTCAACCACCACAGCAGGACTGCTTTTCTATTAGTGTGTTCAGGAAAGTGTCATAGAGATCACTCAGTTCTCTTTAATTTCCTTTTAAGAGATTTGGAGTGCTTTGTTACAATATATAAACAAAGTACATTGACAAAGTAATTTCAAAGTACATTTTGAAAGATTTTAAACAACAAAAGAAAAAGAGTCTATATAAACCCAGGTATCTTCTTTAGATGTTAAAGCTGAATTCCATTTTTAATTGTCAAAGAAAGGCAATACTAACAGCCTGATAGTTTTTTCCTTTTCTTTTTCCACACATGCCCAAAGTAATGTTATTCTGAGAACAATTCACATGTCATACCAGGAGCCATGGAACGCTCAAAACAGAATTACAAGAATAATAATGCTCCCTGGCATAGCTATATATTACCTAAAACAACACAAAGTGATGACTTCAGGCATGGGTGCACAATGCACATTCCACCTCAGAGATTTGTTTGCTACAGTCCAGCTTAAACCGGTACATTTAATCACTGAAGGAAAATAGCCACCCTTTTCATACCACTTTGCTTCTGTTTTCCTATTCAGTACACAGCCCAGCCTTTTATATCTTTACAATACTCCTTTGAACAATGATACTGATCATATACATTCAAGCTTTGGTTTAACAAGAATGCTTAAGTATATGAAGACATGAGTTATCTTGTTGGGTTTAATATAATGCTTGAACCATATTCCTTTTGTTTTTGATGGTAGTGGTTTAGTTTTTCTTTTTAAACCTGAATCAAAGTCTTCCCTATGTGGTAGAAACAGAGGTCCACACTGTGTTACAACTCTGACGGGGAAAAAAACACATTTACCATAAAACTTTACCAATATAACATAAGCTGTTAAAAATAAATGCACTTTCTGCTGGAAGTGCAGAAAACTCCAGAGTTCTCACCTGAATCCACACAAATGATAATGCAGTTTTCCTCTCAAAGCCTTGAGTCTGCAGTGCTGGTTCTGTCTTAAACAGAGCAGGTGGTAAAGACAATGGTGAGCATTTAAATTTATTGTCTTGGAGATTCAATCTAAACTAGTGATTCATCTTTGTAGCTGGTGGAGAGACAAAAGTATCAGGTACCTCCATGAAGAGGGGGACAGACCAAAACTAGGCCAATGTGTTAGCCCATGGTGGAGGTCAGCATCAGGCCTGGTGAGGGGACCCATGCCAAGTCACAATCTCAGGATGGCCAGGCAAGACTATGGGGATGGGAACAAGCCATCAGCCAGCTGTAAAAATACTTTAAAGCAATAATTATTTTGTAATTTATTCTAATGTTGAGTGTCTTTTACACAAAATTCTGTTAAAGGTTCTATTCATGACAACAAAAAATAAGCAATCTCATTTTAGTTTGTCTAGTAACAGTTCCATTCAAAGCTGTGGCAAGGTGCAGTGAGGACAGTATCATCAGGGCCCTGAGGGAACTGACAGACATCCCAGATTTACCTTGGACCTGCCACATCACTGTAGACTTGTCTGATGCTGTGGGCTGGGGCTCCATCCCATGTGCAGAGCCTCCACTGCTCCTGCATCCACTGGAGGTGCCAGACTGCACAATGCCCTGGCACTTATCCTTCCACTTAGGGTCAGCTATCTCCAGCAACCTGGGATGAGGTGGGAGTCTCCTACCTATATGTTTAGGCCCTGTGGACTTTTTAAGTGTCCTATCACAAGTGAGCAGAAGATAACTAAAATGCTTGGTATGGTGGCAACCCCAACCAACTTTCTGTACTAAGATTTTGTATCTGAGTACAAGAGGTTGGCTGGAGAAGACAATCTTTGTAAATGCTTTGAACTGTAGTCAATGCCATCATGTGAGTTTTGTCAATTAGAAAATGGGTGACTTTTTGAGGGTCCTCAACTCTCCCTGGCTTGCTTTTTCCCTTGGCTACACTGACAAAACAGCTAACCACTGAAATATTCTTGGCTATGAACTATGCTCTTAGAAAACACATTTGATGTTCATATATGGTCTCTTGGCTGATTACAGTTATGCCCATCTGCTAAGATGGCATGATGCCGGCACACAGTGGCATGCCAGTTTTTTGGGCAAGAAGTGCCAACCACGAATGGTTTCACACAGGCAAGCTGCAGAATGCTTCAGGCACCATTTCATTCTTCTTCTTCTTATTGTTATTATTATTATTATTATTATTTTTTTTTTTTTGAAGAATCCTTTCTTTTGTTATCATTGCTACCATAAGGTTCTTTAAAGCATTGGTAGCATTGTGTACTAATACAGTACTTGACTGTCAAGGAACGTAAGAGGCTGAAGAGTACTTGAGACTGGCAAGTATCTTTTGAAATGCTGTCTGACTTAAATGCATGTGAAACACCGATTATTAGAAATAAAATCTACGTATATGTTAAACAGGAGCACTGAATGTTCTGGTTTTATGTATGATCTTTTTAAGCAATGAAAGCAGAAATACCAGCCCTGCATGGTATAGAAGTGCTTGCCAGCATGAAATACACTGTGTGATCAATTAATCACAAAGCTTCAGTATTCTCCTAACAGTCAATAGCCAAATTAAATAATACTGAGCATAAAGTTGTCTCAGTAAAAGAAGAGGGCATATGGGGACAGGAATGAGAGGTCAGATCATAGATAGGAAATTTAACACAGGATTTGATTTTGTCTAGTGAATTAGAGTAAAATAGCAAGATTTTCCAAGGACTGCATTTTGGGACAAAAACAGAGGCTTTCTGCAGTGATGAGCAATTACTGATGAATACTAAAGAATGTGATGCTGAGGGTGTAAAGAGAAGAGTAAAACCAAGATGGAATAATGCAATTCAGACTTAAGTAATTATGTACTTAAAATACAAAAAAACTTACTATAAGTTGAAAAAAATGTTTCAATGGTTTTCATGATTTATAGCTGGAGAAGAATTGGAATTTCCTCTGCTTCAGAAATACTTTGCAATCATGGAATCATAGAATAGTTTTGGTCGGAAGGGATCTTTAAAGGTATCTTTAAAAGGATCTTTAAAGGGATCATGTAGTTGAACTCCTCTGCTATGGGTAGGGATGTCTTTCACATCACTCGAAGTCCCATCCAACCCGACTTCGAACACTTCTAGTGATGGGACACCCACAACTTCTCTGGGCAACCTGTTCCAGCGTTTCACCCCCATCATCATAAAGAATAGCCAGTCTAAATCTACTCTCTTTCAGTTTAAAACTAACTGCTCTAACAGGTCCATATCTTTCTTGTGCTGGGGACCCCAGATCTGGACACAGTACTGCAGGTGGGGTCTCATGAGAGTGGAGTAGAGGGGGAGAATCATCTCTTGACACCTGCTGGCCACGATTCTTTTGATGCAGCCCAGGATACCTTTCATTTTCTGGCAATCTCAAGGAATATTTTGTTCTGTATTAGATGAATGCACTGAGCTCTAAGCTAGCTCATGTTCAGGAGTGATGGAGCTGTCTTTCTCATTCTGATCAGAAGTTTCATCCATGTTAGAGAGGGTTGGGGTTGTTCTGTCTAGAGAGAGATGGCTCCATTGAGACCTTGTAGTGGCCTTCCAGTACCTAAAGAGACCTACGAGAAAGCTGGGGAGGGACACTTTGTCAAGGAGTGTAGTAACAGGACAAGGAGTAATGGCTTTAAACTAATAAAAGGGTAGATTTAGATTAGACATTAGGAAGAAATTCTTTACTCAGAGGGTGTTGAGGCACTGGAACAGGTTTCCCAGGGAAGTTATGGATGTTGCATCCCTGGAAGTGTTCAATACCAGGTTGAATGGGGCTTTAAGCAACCTGGTCAAGTGAACAGTTTCTGTGCCCATGGCAGGGGGGTTGGAACGAGATGATCCAGATCTAGATCCCTTCCAAACCACATCAAACCATTATATGATTCTGTGATTCTATGATTCTATTCCTGCAAAAAAGTTCCATTATATATGTAAATATATAAACATATATAAATACATACATATATATAAATATATAAATACATACATACATACATATATATATACATATATATATATATATATATATGTAAAGAAGCTCTTACTTGGTGGAGAAAAATGTATTCTCCAAATACAGTTAGATTCAAGGGAGTGACACAGATAGAATCAGAGGAATGACTGAGACCTAGCAATGCAAAAGGTACCTAAAGGTCATAGCGATGTCAATAGAGCCACTGCCTTACAACACTCTGAAGATTTCACCCATTAGATCTGGGGTGATACACTGTCCCCACCTTCTCTGTGGCCTAGTCTTTACTAGCAAAACCACTTTTGTTTATTTTCTTTTCAATATACTTATCTCTAACTTCATTTTTTAAATTTTCAAAATGATAATCAAGTTTTCTGCCTCAACCTCTTCCCACCAAATCCCTTTCCTGTTTTAGGGGTTTCTGATACATTAGAAACATTCTGATGAACTTGGACTCTCAAACAACCTTTCTTCCCTCTGAACCCCCTCAAAGCACAGCGGTTTGGTGGTTTGTTTACTATGTTGGGGTGCGGAAGACTTAGTTTCATGTCTTCTGTTTTTCTTACCTACACAGTTCACAGTGCCTTTGGGAAGAAACATCAAGGGATAAGCTACTACAGAATGTTTTATTTCCTGATAAAGATAGAACTGATAGCAGACATCTGGTTTCAAATTATTTCTTCTAATGGCACTCACTAGACTACAGAAATGTAGGAACCTTAAGGGTTATATGGGACTTTGAATCTTCTAAATTTTGGATTTAAGTACATATGAGCCAAAATAATTTAGCCACATAATTCTGAACAAGTACAGTGGCAGGTAGGTACCATATCACCTTTGTATATTTGAGACATCAGGTAGTTGTTAGGTCCCCTTCCTCATTTGAAATCTTCTTTCTTGCAGGGTCTAATAAGATCTAACTTCTACTGGACAAAGCTAAGCCAGTTGGGATGCAGTTATAGAGAGAATAATGATGCCTATTATAGCTGAAATTGTGTAATGGTTTCTATTACACAACTTTCTGAAGCTGAAATTGTGAAGGCTCTGTCCAAAAGTGGTCTTATTTCTGAAAATATACTCAATAATGGTTCAGCAATTTTACAATAAGAGCAGAAAAAAAGGACTTTTCTATTATAAAAATTAGACCTCATAACTTTTTATCAGTTATGCAGGCAAACTATCCCATAATAAAAGGTTGGAGGTTGTCACGGAAACCACTCTTTGTGGAGAAGATTATTTGGGTTTATTTTTCTGGCCTTGTACCTTATGTAAAAATACCCATTTCTGCAATGCTGAAAAAAACACATTTGCATTCAAATAATTTGAACCTCAACTTGAAGTAACAGTAAATATGTTCATGTATTACCTTTATTAGTGTTTTCATGATATTTATATAATTGACACAACCACAAAATAAGCTGCTTCTATGCATCAAGATGAGGCATCAAACAAATTTGTTCCAAACGTAATTATTTTATTCAAGGGAACCTAGAACTGCATGACTTGCAATGGTGAAGGGAAAATGAGAAATTAAATTGTTAATGCTTCTGTAGTAATTACTATCAAAAATGCATTTTCAGTACTTACTGTTGTTTTAGTTGGTCACAGTCATCCCTTTAATGTGCTCAGCTGCAGTTTCAGGCTCCAAGACATTTAAAAGATGGTATTGCTTTTGTAATAAGATGAAACACAATAGAATTGGTATAAATTTACATAATTCTATCAAAGGTGAAGGAACTACATTAACTTAAACTGAGTAACTGGTTCTGAGTGAACAGCTATGTGTTCAGCATATGCTTCCACCTACTCCAGCATGTCACTGTTTTCCCAAAAGCTTACATGTGTGACTCCCATCATGTCTACATTTGCACAGTCAATCAGAGGAAAAGAGCTGTGCATTAAGATAAGCTCTTTGAGACATACTCAAATGTATTGCTGAAATGTGAGATTGTTGAGTGGAGAGGATGAGAACAAAGAATCCACAGTAAATTGGCGGTGAATGTTGTCTATAGTGTACCTGTTGGAGTAAAATAAACAGCAAGTCTATGGAAGTTGTGTGGTTGGGAGGACTGGAGATGACACAGAGAAGCTTCCAAAAGGTTCCATGCAGCGATTGTCTGAAAACTTTAGCACTAGACCATGTGAATATGGAAACTCCTGTAGGAAACAGGTTACTCTAAAAAGCTTAATTTTTATTTTCTCATGTCAGCAATTCATCAGATAGATTTTGTGAAGCCTTATGTACAGTTATTGTTCTGAGGCATTTGTAATGAAACCCTTAAAGCTTGACTGCATGTGGATTTTAGAAAACATCCTGAAATAATGACAGGTTTCTGCTGAGGCCACAGGTTACACAATCACCTTTTTGAATTAATTAAGAAATACGTTAATTGCATGGAATAATCTTCACTGCCTTTACAAGGTTCTGCAGAAGTGTGTTTATGAACATGACTGTATATAGTACGGAAAAAGTCAATACTGGTGTTTCCTGCAAAACTGTTTAAATGTAAGTGTTTTAAATGTCTTCAGCACAACTCTGGACTGCTGTTCCTTGCCCAGCTGCCTGTTTGTTAGATACTCATTCACAGAGAAGACAAAAGGAAGTGATGGCTTTTAAAATAATTGCAGTCAGGGACCCTAAAGCAGGGTTGAAGCTGCCCCTGCCTCTGACTAATTTTCAAGGTGGATGGGATAGGCTTACTCCCTTTAAAAGGCTCTGATGATGGAAAAATGATTTGAGGCACTATACAGGGGGGGCTTGGGGCTTTTAGATATATGCTTATTCATTCTTCAATTTAATTCTTTTAAAGATGGATATATCCACTGTACTGTGCTAAGGAACCCTGGCAATACATTCCAGGAGACAAGTTTTGAGGGTTAAAAAATCTATTTAAACACACTAAAAAGATTTTGCATTCCCTCTTCAACTTGAAAATACATAAAAAAGCTCTGAAATCTCTTTGGAAAATCAATCACTGACCTTGTATTTGCAACACAGTTAAAGGTTTGAGGTCCATGTATTGGACAATGGTATAGAGCAAGCCAGAGAGGAAGAGAAACTGCAGGATAGAGAAGCTGATAAAAATTTGTGGAAGAAATAGATAATCAGTAAGTGAATATTTTTACAATGCAAATATAATATACTTTTCTGGATATTTAGGCAATAATTACCTCATTATCTTTCAACAATACAATCTTTATTCCTGCTCTTTTTGGTACCTGACACTAATTTCTGTAGCTACAATAACATAGAAATTACTGTACACACATTGGTACAGCTTGAGCCTGTTTAATTAGCTTCCTGGAAAAGAAAGATAATGTCTTATTATTTGTCTGGGGATAGTCAACTTCTCCCATGTTTGGAGATAATCACCTTCACTCTGGAGTAGGAAGACACCCTGCAATTATCATGGTGCTAAAAACAGTCCTTTCTTCCAGGGAAAGGCTGTGAGTCCTGAAAACAATGACACCTTCCAAGCCTCAGCTATCATTAAATTTTTTTAGACACTGTAAGACTTCATTTTTTTATGGAAGTTTTTATTTAATGTACTTTCAAAACTGTAACAACTGTCTTCTCCATTTGTTTCATAATGCAGTCTTAAAATTCCTCTTGTCTGCAGGATTCATTAGAGATGTCTTTTTTTGTGTACACATATGCAGACTTTGTGTGTGGCCTCCTAGAATATATAAACCTCCCTCCTATCTGATCAAGAATCTGGCATGCTCAGCCCATTAACTTGACTTCTACACTCCTCTGCTAAAATTTTGTGCAATGTTGGAAACATACTAAGCCCATTTCTTATCTTCTTAAATAAGAAGGGATAAAAAATAGGTTAAAACATTAAAACTCAGTTCCCATAGCTATAAGACAGTTCCACAGAAATTATTCTTGATAATAAATGTTTTCAAATGTATGTCTGGATAAGCCAATCCATGTGTTTTTTCTTCTGCACTCTGACCTTGTCTAGACTGTACAGCGCTGGCTGTATCTTAGTAATGCTGCAATAACATCTACCTACTGTAATAGAGCTCCAATTGTAGTTAATAAAAATGTATATGAATAAGCATTTATTTTCCTCTTAGAATGCTTAGGCCTGATTTTTCAGTCACTTTTATGTCTGTACATTTTTCTACCTTGGAAAGATCATTTTTATTTTATTTTTTCAATAAGTTACCTACCCCAACATTTTTAGGCTTGCAGTTGAAATACAGTAGCAGGTTGCAAAATAATAACAAAGATGTTGTGGACACACTGATGCAAAACTTCCAGGTGACACCACACCATAGAGCAAAATATCCATCCTGGATATTTTCTGATGAATCTCCTAACCAGCAACTTACAGTCATTATTGATGCAAAATGGTTATTAACATATAAATAGGAATCCTGCTTCTGTCAGGAGAGGAAAATGTCAATGCCATGTTTTGTCAAGGGAATCTGAGAAAAACAAAACAAAACAAAACAAACAAACAAACAAACAAACAAAAACAAACAACCCCCACACAAAAATGTTCAGGTAATAGCTGGAGGCCTTTTAGCATTAGTAATACATCCCAGATCCCTCCCAGCCATTTGGTTCTGTGATTCTGTGATTCAGAAAAAAATCCTTATTTCTTTCCTACTGGAATTTGTTCATTCATCAGAATTGAATTGCTTTGTGGAAACCATTTGGTTTTGAGCAGAGAGGTCTTGTGAAACCCTGCCTGTTAGGCAGTTGTTGAAGCCTGTTAGGTTTTCTCTCTCCTCTGGCCCTACACCAGCTGCATAATGAGCTGCTGGAAAATCTGTTTCCAGTCTTCAAGCTTCCCAAGTAAATTAAGCTCCTATTTGCTATTACCTCTGGGGAATCCCATCAGGAAGACCATTCCAGAGCTGCTGCTCCATTCTCTTTCACCGTAAATTTCAAAATGCTATTTTTTTTCCCCTGCCTTATAAAGAAAGCAAATAATGAATTCCTGAGCTTCTCTACAAAGCAGAACTCTGTCCTATTCAGTCTCTATAACCAATGTTCCATACTTTGTTTGCAGTGAATATCTGAGTGTTTTATCTCATGTTGTGCCCTGGCTCTGTCCAACCAAAGTGCACTGCACCAGTTTCATCCATAACACAGGCAGAGATACTATCTCCATGTGCAAAGATTCATGGTCCTTCTGACCCAAACCAGATTTCTTTGGTAGCTGTTGGATATTAAAACTAAAGTGCCTGCAGCTAGAGTGGATGAGGTGCAACAGACACATGTTATAATAAAATAAAACATACACATGAAGCCTCAAACACTTGAAACAGGTTGGCTAGAAAACTTTTGGAATCTCTGTCCTGATAGACTTTCAAAACTTGGTTGGACAAGACTCAGAGTAACCTTATCTACAAGGGCTCATTTCTGAGATGGATTTGGACTAGATGACCTTCACAGCATGTTTCTGGTCTAAGTGATTCCATGATTCTATGATTTAATACGTGGAGTACAATTATCACATGAGATCTTGAGTGCTCCACTAAGAAGGTTTAAGTGCACCCAGGTGGACTAAGGATGACTAATATATCATGTCAGCACAGCATTTTCTCATCAACGCTCAACATTTATTGGCTTACCCCCACATCAAGGGGTGAAAGAGCTACAAGATATGCTTTGCAATTCTGTGGTTTACCCTGAATGTACCCCTCAGAAAGATATTTAATTTTTCCATAAACCAGGACAAGATGTCATAAGAGGTTTGGAGTAACCTATGGATGAATCACTGCTTGTAAAACATTCTGTGCAACTACAGAAACACTTTAAAGCAAATAATGTGAAAAGTTATTCTGCCAAGCTCTATTCCACTCCATGAAGATAGGAAAATTTTGGTCTATAAGTGGAAACTATTACTCTTTTGCTTTGGTATGTGAATATACAGTTTTAGATAGATAAATAGATAATAAGCACAGATATGTTTACTCCATTTTTGAGAGTTAATAAGTTTATAACTTGGAATAGTTCTGGCACATTGCCACACATTTTTTTCCTATATGTAAAAGACCTGATAATGGTAAAGACATAGAGAATTCAAAGTGTTTGTTGTTTCTAACGAGTTATCTTAATAACTGCAGTCCATCTTTACTGCAAGAACATTAACAGTGAAGGATATTCATCTGGGTTCTTGACCAAGGCACAGTAGCTCATTCCACTGATTTTATGTAAGTACTCTCCATGTAGTAGAGGTTGAACACATTAACTAGAAAATTAATGATATTTTTGAGTTTCAAATTTTAATATATGCCAGAAAACTGTACTGAAAATCTAGTAGGAAAAATGTTAATAGCTGCTGGAAATGGGCCATAGTAGGATACATTGCTACTTTCCAGCTAAAGATAAGCAAACATTTTTTAGCTAGCAATCTTGGGGAATCAGCTAACTTAATGCCTTTTATTCATAAACTTGATTCTTGCTAAGCCATATATATGTTGTTATCCCAACACTGTTGGAGGAATTTGGGTTGTATATACAACAAAAATAATTCAAGATGAAAAGCATTCTAAGTATATAAATATATATATATACACACACGTACGTGTATATATATGTATATATATATATTTAGGGACAGGATATATATGTATTTAGGGATGGGTGTTGCCCAGAAAGAAATCTCTCTTGGTGTTAAAATCAGCTCCTGCAGCTCAAGGAATTATGGTATAATTTTTCACTTTAACAACAGATTAAAACTATAAAGTGAGAGATTTTTAACACTTTAAGAATTAATGGGAGAATTCTGGGTGCAACTATGAAAAGTGATTAAATGTGAAGCTCCTTTATGTGCCTCTGTCTTTGTTGAAAAGACTTTTGGCATGTGCCTACTTGATTTATGGTAGTTTTACATGCCAGGATTGTAAAGAGATGACTGACCTGTCTCTGGTATTGGAATCATCCTGAATATGTTTGTGCAGCAGTCCTCCTGATCTAATTGCCCTGAGGGGCAATCTGGAGTAATTAATCATAATGACTGTACTTTGATATGTGCATCTTTGATACATGTTAATGTGGTTGTTTAAAACTCTGGAGAGTCAGTGTGTTCCAAATGTCCGCAGGAGGCAAGGGTATGCTGCATGGCAAATTCCCAAGTATAATGAAGCTAGCTCCTGGGCTGCAAGCTAGAAAGTAAAGGAGGCTCCCAGAGACATGGTGAAAGCCTAGCTTAAAGAGGAATTTTCTTCAGCCTTTGACCTGAGCCCAAAAGTTAGATTTGATATTGATTGTAGGTTTGATTGTTTTTCCTTGTTCTATTGTTCTATTTTAATAAAATGGCAAGAAAATGGAGTCCCTTCATGTTTGTCTTAGTGGACAGAAGGGTTCTGGCAGATCTTGCTAATAGAGTTTAATATGTTGCTGCCCCAAGTTGCCTATCCTGCCTCTCTGCCACTGCTTATAATCCCCATAGCAAAGATCAGAATGCAATATATACCTGGGTACTATGTGATCCAACATAAAACCCTCTGCAACTGTTCCAGGTCTCATGCAAACAGCAGAAAAGAATATGCCAACAGATTTCGAAACAGATCTGTTCAGAACTCAGGGTCTTCTGTTACATGTGGCCTGAGAAGCAGCTTTCTCAGCAGTGCACGCATAGAGGAGGAAGAGCACTGCTGATGACAGAGTTAGGTGTACCACAGACTTGCTTAGTCCAAGTTTACTTTTGGGGGAGTTAATTGCCTCTTTCCCCAAGCATCCTGCACTGGCCATTGTCAGAGTGAGAGTATTGCATAAGGAGGATACAGAACAACGACACTGAATCATATCAAGCCTGAATATAGCTACACTGAAACATCCTCTGATCAAAACAGTGAGCTCAAGATCTTAGTGGTTAAGGTTAGAAACAGCCTCTGATAATTCCTCCATGCAGCTGTTACATAAAATCAACATAAATCTTCCTGGTGGTTTGCCTGAGAAAACAGCCATATAACAACTATTTTTCAGTTATTCTTAATTATCTGCTAAATATACACTTTCCTCTGTGCTTTAATCAGTTTCCATTCAGCTCAGCACTTGAAGGAAGAGTGGAACTGTTGAGAACAAATCCAATTCACTTGGATGAGGTCAATCATCCCAGTGGTAAAAGAATCTTGTTTAGCTGAGTAGGATTTGACTTTCTGTATGATACCTATTTCCTTCAGATAAATGTACGTTTATCTCAAAGCCATAGCTTTTTGAGATTATACTGAGAGTATGAGAATATCTGTCTTCCTCTCTGCCTGCCTAGTTCCCCTGATCTTTTACATGGTGCTGCTCACTACATTTTTCAGGTTTGAACAGTTCCTTCAGAAATTTCATCTGCAGGTTGAAGTCTTAACAATTAAAAAAATAAATCCATATACCATTAATTTATTAAAAACTGTTTATAATAAATATTAGCAGAAAATGAATATTTTTTTCCAATATATGGAAGCATTTAGTGGAATGCACTTAAATGACATTAGGGAGAATATTACACATATTTTGAAGTATCTCCCTTTTTGTTAAAGTTTCTGGGTTTTGAATGACCTAAGAGCATTATAACTTCTCTGGAGATGGTTTGTAGTCTTTATTTATTTATTTATTTATTTATTTATTTATTTATTTATTTATTTATTTATTTATTTTTGTAATCCCAAGAAAGCTTATACAACAGTTTGAAAATAGATACCCTGTGGAGAATGTTGTGTCAAGCACTCAAAGAAGGAATCATCTTCCAGTATAATAATCAATTGTTAATAAGGGTGATCACAGCCACACTGAAACTGGGGGAGCTGGCAAATGTCTTTCACCCATCACCCACTCCTCGTAGAGGAATTAGGTTGTAACTGCCATCTCTATTAAATTCACTTCTGGTAAAACAAAGTTTCAAACACAGGTAAAGTATCCCGCATGAAGGGTTGGCATATGCAGTATGGCTTTACAAAGAAACAAATATCTTAGGAGACACACAAACAACACTGACCAACTCACAACTGCTGTCACCCTGCTGAATCTAGCCATAGTTAACTCCCTGCCCAAATTTTAGTGAGGCATCTTAGTTAGCCACAGTGAAGTTACAGATGGAGAATGTGCCATCCTGGCCAGCATTGATAGCCCATGTCCTCCTCTTACAGCCCCACTAGTTCCTCACCTGTTGAAACCATACTGTGCCATTTTCACACACTAGATTCACTGTTTCAATATTCACTTTTAATTTTCAGTTTTATTTAAGTGAAAGCATTTTTTTTTCCATGTTGGGTGGAATCAAGATTGTTATTATTTTGAAGGAACATTCTTCTCTGCCCAATTTGACTAAAGGCAGAACTGCATTAAAAAAATATAAAATCATCTGCGGATACATGTGAGATGGTTCTGCAGTTCCAAAGTCTTATGTGAGGGACTCATGAAATGTATAAGAGAGGTCAGTTTTATCAGAGGCCCTGAAGGCATCATCAGAGTACCTCCTCTGGTACCTCAGGCCATCTGCTATGGCATGTAATAACCTCGTGAGAGCAATGAATAGCTCAGACTGTGATTTAGGGCTGTGGTCTGACTGCCTATTCTAGCTGCTATATGAAATGAAACTTCAATTGCAGTGTCTAAATTCAGAAGGGAAAAGAGCAATTCAAACCTTTTGTTTTAAAGGCTGGCATCCTGTACTGTCCATGGAGGCATTATTTAGACCACCAGAAAGAGTTGCTGAAATTAACCATTGTCACATTCCTACAGGGAATTGGGGTCTTGATAGTCCCAGAGCAACACAGGATCTGAATTGCTCATTTTGAGGTTAGGTGCTGTGACTGGTCTCTTGGTCCATCTTAAACGTCGTAACAGGCAGGCTGAATACAGCTCTACTCCTCCCTCTACTACTCTGTTGGGATTATGGAAGGAGGGAGAGATGGAAAGGAAAAGCCATCTGTGCATCCCATCAAGTGGTGAAACAGGGGGAAGAGATCCTGCTGCTTTCAGATCTGTTTCCATGCATGCAGAAGTGCTGAGTGGAATAAGACTGAGGAAGAGTGATGGAGAGTGAAACTGAAAAGGAGAGAGAGAGAGATCCCTGGAAGTCAGTGGGAGTTTTGCCACTGACCATAATGGGATTATGATTTAGACCAATCTGTGGAGATTTTAATGAGTCAAATGAAGACAGCTAAATATTTAAGCGAGCTATGAGCAGACTACTTTCTCAGTATCCAACATGCTAAGTAAGCATACCAAATCACATCCAGTGTCCATTATCCGAACAATATCATTATCCCCCAAAGAGCACTTCTCTCCTGGCAGGGCTCTGTGACAGGCAGCCGCCCAAAGCACTCTGCTGCTCATGGCAGAGGAGAGGTTATGATTAGACTGAAGTACAGGAACTCTTACAATTCACTTGAAAATTGTAATTAATGCATATGCAAACGCATTATTTTGGTGTGAAAATCAGCCTGTACATTTCCAGTTTCAGCACGTGACACTAGATTTCCTTTACCTTCCTTGATGACTCAGGTATCTGAGAGTTGTAAAAACAGGGAAGACAAACTATTCAATTCCTCATAACATAGTCCTCACTGTGCTCAGTCTCGAGCACATTTACAATTGGTCTGAAACATGTTGCCCAAACTAAGTTTGTACATGCACATCAAGGAAGTACGTTGTCAAAACATGGCCTGGGGCTTGAAAACAGTGTAGCCAGTTGTTGTAACCCAGCACAGCTGCTCTCAGGGGGACTGTTTCCTGATCCCATCACCCATTGTGATGATGTGTTGTTCCACCTGACTTGGGCTGTTCAGACAGTGGATATGGATCTCTGTTCACTGTCATGATGAAATCTTTGGTGCCCGGGTTTTGGAAGCCTTCTCTTGATATGTTCTCAAGATCCCACAGACACCTCCCTGTTCTATTCACTGAGACAAGTACCTTGTCATTTTGGCTCAATCATTCTGATCCCTTAATTATCAATATTACATAACATGCTCTTGGGTTTCTAGGGAATGTAGAAAGATCAAGGAAAAATAGGCATTGTTAAGGCAGCCTTATTAAGCCACAAAGATCCTAGTACTTTGAGAAAGCCTTATTGACCTCTAACATAGGTGTCATCATGCTAAATGACTGTGTAATAGTTAGACTTTCATGTTTGAGCTTGTCATCTCAGCTTTCTAGTCAACTGAGAGAAATATACAATCTTAGAGAATGATTGTTTTCTTCCTGAAACCCTCTTCTAATTTAAGGTAGAGGAATGGCCCTCCAATACTTCTTGTTCCTCTGTGCTGATTAAAAAGAGAGCCTGGGTTACCAAACTTATCAGCAAGTGTTTAAGTGCCTTAATTAGGTGAGATGAGATAGGAGATGTTCAGAAGGTCTCTGACCTCAGCAGTCTCCATTTACGAGACTTCCCAAACTGGAAGCATCATCCCTCAAAACTGATTCATTTTGAAAACAGGAGCCACATGGGATTTTATCTGTGAGAAGCAACAATCAACAGAAATAAAAGAACAAAAATGAATAAACCAATCCATGTTATAAAAGTAATTTCTCTTTTACTTGCCAGGGAAGTCTAATATTCAGGGTACTATATTTATTCTGCAAAAGCAGATGTCACAATCCCAGGACCAACACACTATTGCTTACCTTGATGTAAACAATTAGGAAATTATCCAACTGTGTAGTAGGACAAGTAGAGATGTGCTATCAGACAGCTTCTATGGGCAAGGAAACAGAAAGCTTTCTGCCTTGTCTGCCATAGTGGCACCCCACAAAGAATCTGTTTTATATTTCTCAATACATCTGGCATTCAGTCCTACACAGGCACCACGTCTCTTGCTCATTTAAAATCCATTTAAATCTAGGAAATAGAGACTCGTGTAGGCTATAACGCCTATGCTTACACCCTGCCTTTGTGGAGGTCCTTCTCCCTTTGCTTTACTATCTTATCTTGCTAGGAAATCCAGAGAGCTGGCATGCAGTATCCCACAGTAAGATTCATCCCTGTGATGATTAATTTTTGAATAACATATTTTGAAACAGCAACATGAGGCCAACTCTGGGTCCGTGAACTGAAATACTTGATGCATCAACCCTGACAGGGAGAACATGGGAACCAGGAGGGTCAACTGCTCCTTAATCCTCTCAGGGATGAGGATCATCACATGCCAGTCCAGGAGGAAAAAAAAAAAAAGCACCTGAGCAACAACTGACATCAACACATATGCACACGCAGAGGACTAACCTTGGATGTTGCCAAAAGCAACAGAAGAGCCGATAGGGAGGGGGGCTTCTAACAGCTACATTAATACACTGGCTCTTCAAAGAGGTGATATCTTTGTAAGTATGTACTTAACCATCTGATGACCCTAAAAGAAAATGCAGGGGATAATTGGACAATCTGTATCTATCAGAAACTGAGATTTTAAACAAAAGTTTCTTTGGCATTCCTTCTCCTTCTTGTCACTTGATATATGTTGTGTGCATATTCATTAAATAGCCTTTAAATCCCTTCTCCTCTCCTAATAATTATACACATAATAAAAATGATAATTACAGTGGGTGGAGATTGAATTTCCTTTCATTTTAACAGAAAGGACAGCCTAGTAAAAAAATAAATGGAGTTAATTAGTTGAATATAATTACAAATTCCTTGGAGTTAAAATGTGCTGCATACCAGCAGAAAATGCTATTTGCCATATGGTATTGGAACACTCTGGAATGATGTTTTTTCCTCTATTATTTTCTGCAGACTGAGCATGGACTTGTATTATTTGTGGCTTCCCAAGTATTTGAGTTATTCAAGCCAGCTCACTGAGTGCCCCAAAGCAGTAAAGAACCATGCTTGTTCAGCTCATAATACATACTAAAACCAAAACAAACAAAAATATTTATTTTGCAAACCTTTTAGTGAAAACTTAAGGTTTCACTTTCCAGTGATTTTGAGAAACTCTCAAAAGCTTTTTCTTCTTAGAGTCCAGTCAAGATCTAACACTAATGAACAGTATTAACGAGAGCACTGGAAGATTTTTGGAGGGAAGTTATCAAATGTTATCAGGAAGTGGTTGTGTACCTAACATGGAAATAATTTGGAATCATAAAAGGGTTATAAAGAGCAAAACATTGAGAGTTGGATCTTTATTTTTTTTTATTATTTTTTTTGGATTAAAAAAATGAATGCAAAAATATGAATTTGCTATGCAACTATGCAGATTTATTTATTCATCCTTTTTGATATAAAAATTCAAGTTTGCCATTAAAAGTTGCCAGTTTTTATTCAAAGAAAATTGAAATTATGGATAGCAAAGGCAGCTGTAGTAGTTAAAAGACGTTGTCAGGTAAAGAACCCAAAGTAAGTGACCATGTTGTCTTTTAAAAAAATAGTTCTTTGGACTTCTGTCCTTATCAATGTTTCCCCATTTTTTATAGTTTAAATACACATCCAAAACACAAACAAACAAAAAAAAGCTCCGAACAGTTAAGAAATACCCATTCTGATCTCACTTTTATTTCTGTCTGGGAGCTCTCCAAGTTCCTAAGCTTCTTGGAAAAGAGATACTCAGGGATTCACACTAGTGCTTACAAACTCTGACTTAGAAGTGAAATAAAAGTTCATTTTCAAGTTACAAAACTATATTCTGATCTTACAATAGCAGCAATGCCTTAATTACACTTGTAGCTCATTTTTTTGGGGGTATTTTCTTCAGTTTTATGGCTCTGTTAATGCTATCAGGTCAATAAAGTTCGCAACTTTAACTGAAATATTGGCAGTGAATGTTTTCAAGCTTCATTGCTCAGATAGGATAATTATTGTGATGTGTAGATTTTCCTCTCTTTAAAGTAAACACTTATACCACATGAGTAAGTAGACCATTGTTTCAGTTGTTAAATCTGTCAGACTAGCAAGTTGTCTCCCCCCCCCCCCCCCCTTTTTATTTCTACATACAGTGTAAACAGAAGGTGAGTTATAAAGATGAGTCAAGCCAGGATTAGGAATCCTGAATTCTTAAAAAAATAAATAAACAAACAAACAAACAAACAAAACAGAAAACACATAACAGAGATCCCAGAAGTACTGCTAGAAGCTTTACAAGCTTTGTGATTCAAAGCAACAAGAAAAACTAGTATAATACATAATGACAGATCTTTGACTACTCAGTCTTCTGAATTGTAGAACCATGGCTGGGAGAGCAGTAATTTTCCATTTGTGGCCACGAAAATTGTAAGAGATCAGTTGAAACAGATGAATGTTTATAAGTCCATGGGGCTTGATGGGATTCATCCTGGTGTACTGCAGGAGTTAGCAGCTGTTACGGATGAACCACTCTCAACAATTTACCAAAGGTCTTGGAAGTCTGGGGAGGTCCCTGCTGACTGGAAGCTAGACAATGTTAAACCCGCCTACAAAAAGAGCATGAGAGAAAACCCAGGAAACTACAGATGTCTTAGTTTAACCTCAGTTAAACTAACTTTAACCCAGAAAAGTTATGAAGAAGATTGTCCTGGGGGATATAGAAAGGCAGTTGAAGTACAAAGCTATTATCAGGTATAGTCAACAAAAGTTCCTGAAGGGAAAGTTCTGCCTTGGTAATTTGATGTCCTTCTAGGATAAGATCCCCCACTTGGTGGATGAAGGGAATTAAACACGTACTGGGTCTGGCTGGGATGTTAACTTTTCCTGCACCAGCCCATACAGCATGGCCAGCTGGTAAAAAGGGATGATTCTTACACTGTATTTAGCTTTGGTGCAGTCTCACCTTGAATATTGTGTGCAGCTTTGGGCTCCACCATACAAAAAGGATGTTAAGGTACTCCCTTATTTTTTTTTAGTGGTCAGGCAGTTGGATGATCATTGAAGGTCTTTTCCAACTGAACTATTCCATTCCATTCTGTTCCATTCCATTCTGTTTTGTTCTGTTCTGTTCTATTCTATTCTTTATACAATAGAAAATAAAAATAAAAATAAAAAAAATTGGGATGGCCTTGCAGATTGGCTTTTGCTCCACTTTTTTTTTTTTTGTGACTTTTTACTGAAGATTTCAATGGTCACAAAATGCAGCATGTTTTCCCCCACAGTTCTAATATGCACCCCTCCCAACTTCAAGTCAAAACTGAACTGACTGAGTATAAAAGCACTTACAAATATTATGAATATTTTTATCTTCCTGTTTTCTTTTGTGCAGTTTACCAGTGGCAGGCTTCCTTTAAGACAGGTAATCAGTGTGATAAAAATAAAGGGTAAATCTGTTTTTTTTTCCAGTGCCATTCTGATTTCATTAAAGATGTATTTTTCTTTATTTTCAGAACAGCTAGTTCTGTCTTAGTGAAGCAATTGGCATTACACTCAGGACTTCTCCAAAGCCTTAGGGAAGTGAGACGTTGTTGGAAGGTAGAACCTGTCAGAGGGGCTTTCCTAGCAGTAGCAAGCTTAAATAATATTATTTTAATTTTCCATTTTCCATTAAGAAAATCACAAATGATTTCTTTCTGGATGTCCCTTGAAGTCAGACCCTTAAAGATTAAGCTGCCAGTTCTTGCTAAAGCAGACTTTTTCAGAAAACTTCAAAAATGTTAGCATTTATTCCAAAGAAGATGAAATTAAATAAAAATACAAATCTCATCACTATCCACAGGATAGACATTTTCTTAATGATTCATGGCATACCTGGCCTCTTGGTCCCTTCATTATAAACAATGTAAAACATCATCTTTGAATATGTCTGTGCCAAATATACCTGCATTATTTGATGTGGCACTGCATAAATGAATATGAATCTTAACACAAAAATCTGTTTCTGAAAGCATTAGCCAGACACTGGGCTTAGTACAATTAGGTCTGTAGTTCAGCACCACTTTGTGTCTAGCAGTATTTATTCACTTGTTTCCATCTAACCTTCAATACCAAACAGATGAGTTTACTTCCTTATAGCCTTATCAACCAAAAAAATAGGGAAGAAAAGTGTTCATCATCATTTAACAGATGGTGAATAGAGACAAAAAAAACATTAAGATCAGATTTTAAAACCCATCTAGAAGCTGAAAGAAGCAGATGAAGATGAAATGTTGTTTCTGAGGCTAAAGTTAGTGCCTTTGTGCGTCATAAAGTGCCTACACTCTTTTACAAATGCAGCTTACAGAAATTTACCCAAGGTCACTAAGAAAGCCTGTCACAGAAGACCTACTACTGGTGTGGTAGGACAGGTTTTGCACATGACCTTTGACCAAAGAATATCTTTGTTGTTTTGAAAAGAAAATTCCTATTCACCCTGCAGAAGTTCAGCAGTGGCTCTTCAGCATTGCAGACAGGCCTGACTAGATTCAGATGGTGCATTTTCTTGATGCTGTCCCTCTGTGCTGGGGAGGGTTTCTCCTATTGTCATATGGCAAGGATCCAGATTGGCACAGATCAGTTGTGCTTTAAAAATTAGTTTATTTAATTACCAGATCTGTCTTCCAGTGGTGGCTGTGAAATCCCTCCTTCAGTTTGTTTCAGCTATGAGTAGAAGCAGAGGTTTGATAAAATAAGTAAGATCCATACAGAAGTAGACTTTTAGAGGGAAAAATGCCCAATGTTCATAAAATCAGAGAATCATGGAATCCTAGAATCATAAAATCATCAGACAGCTTGGGTTGGAAGGGACCTTAAAAATCATTTAGTTCCAAACACCCTGCCACGGACAGGGATGCCACCCAGGGCCTCAGGGCCTCATCTAGCCTGGCCTTGAACAGCTCTAGGGATGGGGCATCCACAGACTTTCTGGGCAGCCTGTGCAAGGGCCTCACCACCCTCTGAGTGAAGAATTTCCTTTTAACATCTAATCTAAATCTCCCCTCTTTTAGTTTTAAATAATTCCCCCTATCATTATCTGCTTGAGTAAAGAGTTGCTCTCCATTTTTCTTACAAGCATCTTTAAGTTATTGAAAGGCTGCAATGAGGTCTTTCTGCAGCTTTCTTTTCAGACTGAAGATCATCGGCTCTCTCAGCCTTTCTTCATAGAAGTGCTCTGGCCTTCTGATCACCTTTGTGGCCCTCCTCTGGACCCACTCTATCTGGTCCACATCTTTCTTGTCCTGGGGGCCCCAGACCTGGACACAGCACTCCAGGTGGGGCCTCACAAGGACAATCACCTCCCTCCACCTGCTAGCCACTCCTCTGTTGATGCAGCCCAAGATGCAGTTGGCCTTCCGGGCTGCAAGCACCCACTGCTGGTTCATGTTGAGCTTCTTGTCCACCAGAACCCCCAAGTCCTTCTCTGCAGGTCTGCTCTCATTGAATTCTTCTCCCAGTGTGTCCTCAAGTCTGGGATAGCTCTGGCCCAGGTGCAGCACCTTGCACTTGGATTTGTTGAACCCCATGCGGTTCACATGGACCTGCTTTTCTAGCTTTCCCTTGTCCATTTGGATGGCATCCCTTCCCTCTGTTGTATTGACTGCACCACTCAGCTTGGTATAATCTGCAAAGTTGCTGAGGGTGCACTTGATCCCGCTATGTCATTGATAAAGATAATAAACTGTACCAGTCTCAGGACAGACCCTTGAGGTACACCACTCATCACCACCTCTAAGGTGGGGGCTAGTGTTCCAACTTGGAGAGTTTTACACAGATAAAGATGCTCTTTTTGCTTTATTCAATGGATGAAAGAAAGAAAGAAAGAAGGAAAGAAAAAAAGGAAGGAAGGAGAAGGAAGGAAGGAAGGAAGGAAGGAAGGAAGGAAGGAAGGAAGGAAGGAAGGAAGGAAGGAAGGAAGGAAGGAAGGAAGGAAGGAAGGAAGGAAGGAAGGAAGGAAGGAAGGAAGGAAGGAAAAGAAAACCAAAGAATCTTGCCATATTCAAGCACAAATGAATTCCTCTGTTGCTGTGTCAGACCAGTGCATTTGAACAGACACTTCAGGCACTATTGCTCCTACAACAGGATGACCCTTAAAGTAGCCCGAGGCTATGCAGTAGGAGTCAACAAAATAAGCCATCTCTGCAGAGCACTGTCACACTCCTGCCAGCTGGACAGATCACTGTCAAAGCAGGCAGTCTTTCTGGGGTGGGTTGACCTTGACCAGCTGGCAGACTCCCCCACAGGCATTCTTTCACTCATATACAGTTGGACAGTGAGAAGTAAAGACAAAATTAAAACAACATCTTCCCCACTGCCCCTCCCATTTTTTCAAGGCTCAACTTCACTCTTTTTCACTCCTGTCTTATCTATGCCATAGAGATCCTGTATATGACACAAGATCTATAGAAGATCTGTAAAATGGCCTCTTGGGATCAGGTCTGATATCCTAAGACATCTAATATGTACTAGAGACCTGACTTGAGGCACTTGAGTTACTCTGTAGAGTACAGTTCCCAACAGACGGATACAGAATCACAAAATATCCTGTGTTGGAAGAGACCCATGAAGATCATGAAGTCCAACTCCACACTCCAAACCAGGCAACCTAAGATTTAAACCATCTATTTAAGAACATTGTCCAAATACTTCTTGGGTATTGACAGGCTTGGGGCCATGACCACTTCACTGTGGTCAGACTGTTCCAGTGCCTGAAAGTCTCTCAGTGAAGAACTGTTTCCTAATTAGGCACCATTATCCCCAAATATCTCTCTTGCTTGACAAATGCATCTATCTTGGCATAAGACTCCTCATTGTCTTTGTTGACGGTCATTTTGGTGGCCACTGTAGTACAACAGAGAGTCACATATCACAGAATCATAGAACCATTGAAGGGACCTTCAGGGTTTTGTCTGGGTTCATTTTCTTTGTAGAGGATCGTATGATGCTGAGTTTTGAATTTTTGGTGAAAAGAGTGGTGATAAAACACCAATTATTTAGCTGTTGCAGAGCAGCGCTCACACAGAGCCAAGGACTGTTCAGCTTCTGGTGCTGCCCTGCCAGCGAGGTACCTGAGGGTGGACAAGGATCTGGGAGGGGTCACCACCAGGAGCTGACCCTGACTGTCCAGAGGGATGCCCCATAGTATGTCATGCTCAGCAATAAAAGCTGGGGTAAAGAAGGAGAGAAGGAGGAAGGGGGTGACTTTTGGAGTGATGGTATTTGTCTTCTCAAGAAATTGTTATGATTGATGAGCACTTCTTTCTTGGAAATGGCTGAACACCTGCCTGCTGATGGGAAGTAGTGAATAAATTCCTTGGTTTCCTTTGCTTGCATGAAGCTTTTGCTTTGCATGAAACTTTTGCTTTACCTGGTAAACTGTCTTTGTCTCAGACCATAAATTCTCTCTTGCACTTTCTAATCCTCTCTCCAACAGGCTGTGTAGTGCTGAGCTGCCTGACTTCGGATAAACCACAACAGGGACCCACAGGGATCCTTGAGTCACACTCTTGGCTCCACACAGGACAAACTAAAAACTAAAACATATGTCTAAGAGAGTTGTCCAAATATTTCTTGAGCTCTGTTAGGCTTGGTGCCCATGACCCATGACCACTGCCCTGGGCAACCTGTCCCAGTACCCTACCACCCTCTGGGTGAAGAACACCCAGCCTGATCCTCCCCTGTCCCAGCTCCATGCTGTTCCCTTGGGTCCTGTTGCTGTCCTCAGAGAGCAGAGATCAGCACCTTTTGCCCTCCTTTGGACAAATTCTTTTTTTTTTTTTTTTTTCCTAATCTTTCTTATATTGTTTCCCCCAAACTGCACACAGTACTCAAGTGAGGCCACAGAAGAGCAGAGAGGGACAGTCACTTCTTTCCACGGGTTAGCTATACTGTGCATAATATGCCCCAGGGTACAGTTGGCCCTTTTGGTTGCCAGACCACACTGCTGACTCATACTGAGTTTACCATCAACCAAACCCCCAGATCTCCCTCTACAGGGCTTCACTGCAGCCCCAGTCTACTTGAACATCCAGGGTTACACTGTCCCAGGTGCAGAATCCAGCATTTGCTCTTTCATAGGGTTGGTGATTGCCCAGCAATCTAATCTATCAAGACCTCTCTGTAGGGCCTCTCTACCCTCAAGGGAATTGATAACTCCTCCCAGTTAAGTATCACCAGAAAAAATTAGTGTGCACTCAACTGCTGCATCCAGGTCATTGGTAGAAACATTGAAGAGAACTGCCCATAAAATTGAGTCCCGGGGAATACCACCAGTGACTGGTGAGTAGCCTGATGTTCTCCCATTCGCTACAACTCTTTGAGCCCAGTCCTTCAAACTGTTCACCCACTGTATTTTAACCATCCCCCTACCACCAATGTCACCCACTAAACCACGTCCCTAAGCGACAGGTCCAATTTTTCCTTAAACACCCCCAGGGATGGTGGTGCCACCACTTCCCTGGGCAACCTTCTCTATCTGAGAAGAAATGTCTCCTAATTTCTAACCTAATTAGTGATGCCACTAATTATCTGCAAGAGGAGGCTGACCCCCAGCTCTCCTCACCTTCCTTTCAGGTAGTTGTAGAGAGCAATAAGGTCTCCCCTGAACCTCCCCTTCTCCAGACTAAACAACCCCAGATCCCTCAGCCGCTCCTCACAGGACTTGTGCTCCAGGCCCTTCACTAGCTTCACAGTCCTTCTCTGGACATGCTCCAGGGTCTCGTTGTCATTGTACTGAGGGGCCCAAAACTGAACACAGTACTAGAGGTGTGGCCTCACCACAGCTGAGTACAAGGGAACGATCACCTCTCTGGTCCTGCTGACTACACTATTCCTGATCCAAGCCATGATATCGTGGTGGGGTAGGTGGGAAGGAGTTTTCAGGTTTGGTTTTACTTCTCATCACCCTACTACATGTATGTTATTAACTGACAATAAATTAAATTGATCTTCCCCAAGACAAATCTGTTTTGCCCTTTATATTAACTAGTGAGTGATCTCCTTGTCCTTATCTCAACCCACAGGTTTCTTTATCATATTTTATCCCTGTCTTGATGATGAGTAGGAGCAGAGAGAGCAGCTTGGCAGGCACCTGATGATCAGCCAAGGTTAACACACCACAATGTTTTAATTCCTATGTAAGGCAATCTCATTTGCTGTCTTTCTGTGATTCCTTTTATTGTTATCTGAATCAATTAGATTGATGATCAGATAATATGACGCAACTAAGGTACCGAATTATAATATTGTGTAGATAAAGACTCGAGGTCTTAAATTCATAACCAATTTAATAAGCCATTGCTTGCTCTCCTCCTCTCTTCAGGACAGATATGTCTGCCCCAGAAATTTGATGCATGTAAAGGAAATGCATAAAACCTATGTTTCTAAAAGTCAAGTGTGACATCCTCATGCTACTCAGAAAGTGTTGAGAAAGGATATTGGCTTAACATAGGAACAGTGTTATAAAAAGATCTGTCATGATAAATGTTATTCTTGTTGCAATGCATCACTTGAAGGTGTTAAGGTAGCACAAGGACAGGTGCAGTGTCAGGTTCAGTGTGTTATACTGGACTAGACTAAATGGAAAGTATGCAAAGGATAAAAAGAGTACAAAGCAGAGTTTTTAATTCATTTTGAAACAAATTCCTTTCTTAGGGTGGAAACTTGATTCAAATCTATACAATTCTAAGTTAAGATAGTTAATGAATTGATGATGCATCTGTTACCAAAGCCACGAAAATAATTTTGATTCAACTCAATTACTTTTTAAAATTCCGTGTATGACTTACAAATGTATTTTCCCTTATTACCAATCAATATTTTCATATTTTGCTATCCTACACGTGCAGTAGATATGCAGGGCTTCTTCATAGGGCACTGAGTGCTTGTCATTCAGATGATAAATTCCTAAGGCTGATTTTTGTGCAAAACATTTCAGTATACCACATCTTTTATGACTTAGAGTACTATTTGTGGGTTGTGCTGGAGTTCCTGAATATATTACATTAGGTATCTGTTAAAAATATTGGTAAATCAGCACAGATTAGACCAAGCAGGCATTAGAGTTGAGTCTTATATCATCTCATTTAAGTATATACAATGTAGCTTTCTCATCTTCTGAAGTAGGCTTCCTTTGCAGTCAGTGGAAAGAGGTGCTTTATAGGTACAATTCATTTAACCACTTAAAGGCCAAAGCTCATCTGGAGCTCAATATGGCTACTGCCGTTAAAGACAACAAAAAATGTTTTTACAAATACATCAATGCAAAACAGATGTGGGGGGGAACTTAGTTACAAAAGATGAGGAAAAGGCAGAGGTGCTTAATGCCTTCTTTGCCTCAGTCTTTAGCAGCAAAACCAGTTGCTCTCTAGTTACCCTGTACCCTGAACTGGTGGAAGGGGATGGCGAGCAGAATGTGGCCCTCACTATCCATGAGGAAATGGTTGGCGTCCTGCTACGGCAGTAGGATGTACGCAAGTCGATGGGGCCAGATGGGATCCACCCGAGGATACTGAGAGAACTGGCAGAGAAGCTGACCAGGCCACTTTCCATCATTTATCAACAGTCCTGGCCACTGGGGGAGGTCCCAGTCGACTGGTGGTTAGCAAATGTGACGCCCATCTACAAGAAAGGCCGGAGGGCAGACCCGGAAAACTACAGGTCTGTCAGTTTGACCTCAGTGCCAGGGAAGCTCATGGAGCAGATTCTCTTGAGTGTCGTCGTGTGGCACTTACAGGGCAACCAGGTGATCAGGCCCAGTCAGCATGGGTTTATGAAAGGCAGGTCCTGCTTGATGAACCTGATCTCCTTCTGTGACAAAGTGACGCACTTAGTGGATGAGGGAAAGGCTGTGGATGTGGTCTACCTTGACTTCAGCAAGGCTTTTGACACTGTTTCCCACAGCATTCTCCTCAAGAAACTCTCTGCTCGTGGCTTGGGCTGGCGCACGCTTCGTTGGGTTAGAAACTGGCTGGATAGCCGGACCCAAAGAGTTGTGGTGAATGGAGTCAAATCCAGTTGGAGGCCGGTCACTAGTGGCATTCCCCAGGGCTAGGTGCTGGGGCCAGTCCTCTTTAATATCTTTATTGATGATCTGGATGAGGGCATTGAGTGCACCCTCAGTAAGTTTGCAGATGACACCAAATTAGGTGCGTGTGTCGATCTGCTCGAGGGTAGGAAGGCTCTGCAGGAAGTTCTGGATAGGCTGCACCGATGGGCTGAGGTCAACTGCATGAAGTTCAACAAGGCCAAATGCCGGGTCCTGCACCTGGGGCGCAATAACCCCAAGCAGAGCTACAGGCTGGGAGATGAGTGGTTGGAAAGTTGCCTGGAGGAGAAGGACCTGGGAGTGATGGTTGATAGTCGGCTGAATATGAGCCAGCAGTGTGCTCATGTGGCCAAGAAGGCCAACGGCATCCTGGCTTGCATAAGAAGCAGTGTGGCCAGCAGGGCTAGGGAAGTGATTGTCCCCCTGTACTCAGCTCTGGTGAGGCCGCACCTTGAGTACTTTGATCAGTTTTGGGCCCCTCGCTACAAGAAGGACATAGAAGTGCTCGAACAAGTCCAGAGAATGGTGACAAAGCTGGTGAGGGGCCTGGAGAACAAGTCCTACGAGGAGCGGCTGAGGGAGCTGGGTTTGTTCAGCCTGGAGAAAAGGAGGTTCAGGGGTGACCTTATTGCTCTTTATAAGTACCTTAAAGGAGGCTGTAGTGAGGTGAGGGTTGGTCTGTTCTCCCATGTGCTTGGTGACAGGACGAGGGGGAATGGGTTGAAGTTGTGCCAGGGGTGTTTTAGGTTGGATATTAGGAAGAACTTCTCTACTGAAAGGGTTGTTAGGCATTGGAACAGGCTGCCCAGGGAAGTGGTGGAGTCACCTTCCCTGGAGGTCTTTAAAAGACATTTAGATGTTGAACTTAGCGATATGGTTTAGTGGAGGACTTGTTAGTGTTAGGTCAGAGGTTGGACTTGATGATCTTGAGGTCTCTTCCAACCTTGAAATTTTGTGATTCTGTGATTCTGTAACCATTAATGCCAAGGCTGTCTTATTGTACTTTCATTAGAGAAAGTCTTACAGAACCAAATAGGCACACACATGTGGGGGTGATGATGGAGACGATAGGTGCCATTTCCTCCTCAGCAGTAACCAGTGCCTCAGACACCATCTTCACTCTGTGGGCAGTAGCTAGTCTGGCTTTGCAGCATTTTGATGTAGTCATGAAGACCAGGAATTTCTTCCTGCCTCCATGGTGATGCTTTAAGTTTGCTTTGCCTGGTTTTGGTCACATTATCCATTAAACAGTATCATCATATGGCTTTGTATGTTGCTGTCATCAATTTTAAAGCAGAGAGAGAGAAGAGTGTTGTTAACTTTTAAAAAATACTAACCTCCACTTGTGCTGGTTGGATATGGCTAAGCTGGGCTTTACTTTGTTACTCTTAAGCTCCAAGGTGGCTTTAAATTAACTGTCATTATGAAAGATCTCATGGCAAATTTCAGAAGCCTGGCAAAACCCTGGTTAAACTCTAATTTTTACTGTAGCCTAATTCCAGGCTGTATAATTAAACTTTGTGATGTCTACATCCAGGCTTGGAAGAAATCTGTAATTATAGAGAAAATGCACTCATTTTCTCTATATATTCTAGTTAAAACAACCTGTTGCAGTAAGGCTCAAGGGTCCCATAGCAAATCTTGATGGAGAATTAAGTTAGGTGCTAATGATCTCTCTTTAAAGATTGTAATCAAGGAGCAATGACT
The DNA here is from genome assembly GCF_964211825.1 of Aythya ferina. Classification (NCBI taxonomy): domain Eukaryota; kingdom Metazoa; phylum Chordata; class Aves; order Anseriformes; family Anatidae; genus Aythya; species Aythya ferina. The sequence goes on from NC_140296.1 coordinate 9,793,189, forward strand.
TCTGGAGGAGCTGCTGCATAGTTACCAATTTTATTGCCTGACTTGGGGTATAATGGGCTTCTCAGTAAACATGCACAATGGCAAGATGAGTGACAGAATATGTGACAGTATTTGCTGTGGAAATTGGACCAGGTTCCGTAGCGTCAAATTTCAGTCCTATGGGGATGAATATTGCATCACTTGTACCATTCTGGAGCACCGTTCTTCTACCTCTTTCTCCCTTCCCTCTGCAGAGGAGGGAAGACATCATCTCAGACAGCTGCACTCTGTAAGCTACTAAAGTGCTAAGGAGCTGCAGTAGCGATGCCTCAAGCCTTACATAAAAAATGTTCTCAGAAAGTTAGCTAAACGGTGGAGGAAACCCAGTTCCTGCATCAGAATCAAGTAGTATCTGCATCTTAAGAGATGTCTACAAAGGGAAAAGTTTAATTTTTCAGGATATAGAGTACAATTTTTTTTTTTTTTCTTTTTTCCCCAAAAGATGGCAATTCTTATTTTGAGTTTAAAGTTAAATGATGAGCTTTGGACTGGGAATTCAATGAATGTTCTCCTTTGTAAGACCTTCAAATTGCACTCACTGACACACTGATCCCACTACTGTACTTTTCCGAAATAACCCATAGGCTCTCAGCAGAAAGTTCTTTGTATATCTTCTAACTTTGAAAAAGATAAGCTTAGAGGCAACTCAGAGAGCAAGTCATGACCCTTTTTGCTCAGGTTAACAAAGTTAAAAAACCTGAGACAGTAATTACAATATGCTTTAAAATATTCCAACTCACCTATAATCTCCCTTCTTTTTTTTCCTTCCTTCCTTCCTTCCTTCCTTCCTTCCTTCCTTCCTTCCTTCCTTCCTTCCTTCCTTCCTTCCTTCCTTCCTTCCTTCCTTCCTTCCTTCCTTCCTTCCTTCCTTCTCTTTCTTTCTTTCTTTCTTTCTTTCTTTCTTTCTTTCTTTCTTTCTTTCTTTCTTTCTTTCTTTCTTTCTTTCTTTCTTTCTTTCTTTCTTTCTTTCTTTCTTTCTTTCTTTCTTTCTTTCTTTCTTTCTTTCTTTCTTTCTTTCTTTCTTTCTTTCTTTCTTTCTTTCTTTCTTTCTTTCTTTCTTTCTTTCTTTCCTCTCCAAGATTATGTAACAAAAGGACAAGTAGATTTAATAATATCCACTGTGCCAAGAGATACATAATGGTGGTTTGGTTATGCATAACTGTCAGGAATCTAAAATCAGAAATTGCATGTACTTGATTTACTGAAAATACCACACTAGATTTATATGTGATGGAAGTCAGTGGAATAATACTGGGAATAGTGAATTTGGCTCACATCCTGGATAAGAGGCTGTTCAAAATGACTATGTCACCCACATTTCTTTAGCTTTTATGGTTTTGCATGAAAATTAAAATCATTCTATGATGAACTACATCCCAAGATATTTAAACTCTGTTGTTCAAGTTAAGTTCAATTTCAGAATGTAATATCAGAAAAATCCCACTGGGAGTTACTTAATTTTTTATACAGGTTCAACATGTATGAGAACACTTATACAGCCATTTAAAATCAATCAAATGAATACAGCACTCATTGGAGGTGAACAATTTGCATCCCACATGTCTGAGCCTTCACTTATTTCAATGGGTTTTACACCCCTAACTCTGTGGCAATATTTCTGATTTAAAGTGGGATACACCACTGGTAGAGCTGAGTGAATGGTTCATCACTTCAATCAGCTGAATTCAAACCTGATGTGAAAAGTTATATATCCCATTTGAGAGTTAATCCCTTCTAGTGGAAATCCTATATTTCAGTCACTCTTAGTCCCTTTTCCAGTGGGACCCAAACCCAAACATCACATTTGTTTCTGGATCTTGCCTGCTGTGATTTGAAGAGACAGGTTGTGATATAAAGATCATGGCAAGTAATATGGCATAATATTAAAACTGGCAAGAGAGAGATCTGTGACTCCCCAGGTCAGAAGCTGAGCAAAGTGCATATTTGCTGGAGGGATGGGAAAGTGAGAATTAGGTTTTGCTTCAACATTACTCATAAGCTCATAAGTGCATGGGCTATACAGTTGCTAAGTAAGTAGTGTTTGTCATCCTGTATAGTACAAGTACTATCAGCTTAGCTTTGTTGTCAGTTCCAACAACAGACTCTGGGGATGGTAAGGCAGTGCAGTGTTATTTCCCAGTCACAGATGGATTCAGCTCCCACCCAAACTAAATGATTTGCTTTATTCCTGTCCAGAATATGAAAACATAGAACAATTCCTAATGTGAAAACTGAGCTTCTGAAATCTCTGTTCCTGGTATTTAGGCTATGACTTTATAATTAAAAAAAAAATAAAATAAATGACAGCTGTCTTCACTCTGCATGTGTGTTTACATATGCATTAGTTTAAGCATATAAATAATTACAGTATTTAAAGTGGATATGCATGCATATCATTACTTCTGTAAAATCTTGCAGGGCCCATTGAGAGGGCCCATGAAGGGGCCCATTGATTGGTAATGCTAGATACCATGTGGATGTTGAAATTAGTTAAAAAAAGGTTGTATCAACAGTAAAAGATGATCATTTTGCTTAGGATAGTGGATTCTGAAATATATTTAGAATGTTGGACATTATTCTAAAATAAGAAAAAAAATCTCTTGATCCTACCTATACAATACTATGGAAACCTCATGTGTCAAAATGTGAGCAGAAAAGATGATTCCTAAGACAGGATTTAGCATCTGAGAAACAGCTACTCATAGCTGAAAGTCCTTTCTGATCAGATATGTATCTTGTGGGTAGTTTTCATTGTTTCTTTTCTTCTTGCAAAAGATGTCTATTTATATGACTACTCCATTGGACTATTTTTAGCTTAGTGCTAATGGACTGTAGCTGTCTTTCAGATTTTATTGCTCTTTGTTTTGCAAAGAAGTGGAACTGTAAACTCACAGTTTCCATTGAGCTTTTCCCCTTCGTCTTCACATATTTTTTCTCTACTTGCACTTCATTTTGATAATAGTGATTGCACCCGTTTTATTTCCATATGTAAACCCTGTTTTTTAATTTTTATTTTATTTTTTTTTCCTGTAACATGATAGTTCCCAATGTTTAGACATCATAATTCTGATGCAGTTTGCACATCTGGACTTTCAATCCCACTTCCACTTACACCTCTGGGTAGTCCTTGCCACCTTTTGAGATCTAAGACTGCTTGTTTGGCAACTTTGGGCATAGTGAAAAGTAAAAGGTAGAAAGAGCAATAGCACCGATACAAGAATATAAGTTGCTGTTTCTGATCATCCCTCTCTTCCCTGGCAGGTCACAAAGCCTCTGAACAAAATGATAGCTGTTAGTACAGATAGTTAACTCTGTTTTGCACGTACTTGTAGCATTGTGTGTGGTGCTTTTCCTCTCATCTTAGTAAAAGGAATAGGAAAAGACTGAGAGAAGGGCAAAGAGGATAAAAAATACAGAAGGCTTCTCTACAGGTAGCAGCTGAGCAAGTGAGGATTTCTTAGTCCTCAAAACCAAAGACTTAAAAGAAACACAACCAGCTTCTATAAAATTACAAACAGCATGGAGAGAGTAGAAATGACTCAATTACTTCTTTCTCTCTTTAAATAGAAGTGTGGAAAACCAAATAATGATGTTAGAAGTTATTTGGAAAAAAAAAAAAGGAAAAACAAAAAGGGTGATTTCACACATAGCATATTAGTATTTGTGGTGGTTTTACTTGAGTGGGCAGCCAAGCTCCACCACAACCGCTCTCTCACTCCCCCTCTCCTCAAAGAGGAAGGGGGAGAAAATACAACACAAAGAGCTTGAGGTCTGAGGTGAGAATGGTTTAATTAAAGGGAAAGGGAATGGGGAGAAAAAGAAAAAGAAAAAAAAAAAAAAAAAAAAGAAACAATAACGTTGAGTGGAAGCACAGAGAGAAGGAAAAAAAAAATTCTCTACTTCCCATAAACAAGCAATGTCCAGCCATGCCTTGGGAAGCAGTGCCTCAGAACGCATAGCGATTGTTCAGTAGGACAGCCCTGTCCCCCACGAGAGCCCCTCTTTTTGTTGCTGAGTGTGACATCAGGTGTTATAGAATATCCCTTTGTTTGGTTTAGGTCAGCTGCCCTGGTGATGTCCCCTCCCCATCACTTGCCCACCCCCAGCCTGCTGGCTCTTGGGGGCTTGGAAGGAGTCCTGATGCTGTGCCAGCACTATGCAGCAATAGACACAACACTGGAGTGATACCAGTGCTGTTCCAGCTATGAGTGCAGAGCACAGCACTGTGTGGGTTGTTGCAGGGAAGGTGACTCCATCCCAGACAGACCCAACACGGTATTGTAAACCTCCCTGTGAAAGCATGCTGTGTAAAGCCAAAATTTGCATGGGTTTAAGAGTGGACTAGACATTTACATGGAAATGAAATTCTTGAAAAATTATAAAATACAAGAAACAGCATCCAGTTCAGAAAATTCCTGAGCTGAAAACAGTTGAAAGATGAGACAGGAACTTCTGCTCAGATAATCTGTGGCTGCCCCATCCCTGGAATTGTTCATCGATGATCTGGACGAGGGCATCGAGTGCACCCTCAGTAAGTTCACAGATGACACCAAGTTAGGTGCGTGTGTTGATCTGCTTGAGGGTAGGAAAGCTCTGCAGGAGGATCTGGATAGGCTGCACCGATGGGCTGAGGTCAACTGCATGAAGTTCAACAAGGCCAAGTGCCGGGTCCTGCACCTGGGGCGCAATAACCCCAAGCAGAGCTACAGGCTGGGAGAGGAATGGTTGGAGAGCTGCCAGGCAGAGAAGGACCTGGGAGTGATGGTGGATAGTCGGCTGAATATGAGCAAGCAGTGTGCTCAGGTGGCCAAGAAGGCCAACGGCATCCTGGCTTGTATTAGGAACAGCGTGACCAGCAGGGCTAGGGAGGTGATCGTCCCCCTGTACTCAGCTCTGGTGAGGCCGCACCTCGAGTACTGTGTTCAGTTTTGGGCCCCTCGCTACAAGAAGGACATCGAGGTACTTGAGCGGGTGCAGAGAAGAGCAACGAAGCTGGTGAGGGGCCTGGAGAACAAGTCCTACGAGGAGCGGCTGAGGGAGCTGGGCTTGTTCAGCTTGGAGAAGAGGAGGCTCAGGGGCGACCTTATCTCTCTCTATAGGTACCACAAGGGAGGCTGTAGCGAGGTGGGGGTTGGTCTGTTCTCCCACATGCCTGGTGACAGGACGAGGAGGAATGGGTTGAAGTTGCGCCAGGGGAGTTTTAGGTTAGATGTTAGGAAGAACTTCTTTACTGAAAGGGTTGTTAGGCATTGGAACAGGCTGCCCAGGGAAGTGGTGGAGTCACCATCCCTGGAAGTCTTTAAAAGACGTTTAGATGTAGAGCTTAGGGATATGGTTTAGTGGGGACTGTTAGCATTAGGTCAGAGGTTGGACTCGATGATCTTGAGGTCTCTTCCAACCTAGAAATTCTGTGATTCTGTGAAGACTAGGTTGGATGAGGCCCTGAGCAACCTGATCTAGTGGGTGGCATCCCTGCCCATGGCAGGAGGCTTGGAACTAAATGATCCCTTCCATCCAAGACATTTTATGATTCTCTGATTAGAGGACTAATCAAATATGTCTCTAGACATTCACTTAAAGTCCTTGCTCCTTCTAGTCATCTTTCTTGGGAACGATATCAGTCCCTCCGTAACAAAAGCAAATGAAAGAGGCTATGGAAAGGTATCTGAAGAGAACAAAATAATTCTGAAAAGCAGTGAATGAGGAGCAGGTTTATGTATGTGTGTGTGTGTGCATGCATGTGAGAAAAGATCATAGGGTCAAAAGTGTAAAAATAAACAGCTGGGGGGACAAAGAGGGAGATGCCCTGACATCTTACACCATCTCTTCCACTTTGAAGGCATACAAGGAGCTGGTAGAAGCTCCCTGGTCATGCTATACCTGGTGATGTGGCCAGTCACAGGAACAAAAACGTACCACGTGCCTGTAGCAATGGATGTCTGGCTTGATTAGGGACAGAAGGGATAGTCTGAAGATGGTTGAATATAGAACAGAGCTTTGGATGAAAAGAAAATAAAATGTGAGGTGAAAAGCACAGCAAGAAGCACAGCAGACTTTGAAGAAGCAGAAAAATGAACTGCAGCATGGTAAATTCAATGTACGTGTGTGCAGGAATGTCTCTTGCTGAAGGAGAGGAATAAGGGAATCCCATGGACAATTCAATAAACAGACCTGAACCCACTGCACCATGGAGATAGTCATCAGTTATGGCACTGTTGATGAACTATTGACATAAGCCACTACAGCTGCCTTTACATTGTAAATGGGAAAAGGATAATCAGAAATTCAGTCAAGAATTTCAAAAATAGCAACTGATTTCTACATGTCTTTATTTTGAAGTGATGAATTTCTAGCATTTCACAGAATTGAATTTTTGATAAGACTGCCCAAATATCATGAATGTGTTTTGCAGATATAAAGTCATATCATGGCCTGTGACTAGACATACAAAATGTATTCTGACTTTGTTTCAAAAGTAAATTCAGGATACGTACTCATCCTGTACAGTATATCAGAATTTCAGTTCTTTGATGGAAATAGGTTTGAGACATGCAGCTTTCAGATCCTCCACAAGATGCTTTTTCTTTGAATCTGGTTGAAATACAACAGGGTGAAATGTGATAGAAGTGAGAATTTTATAACAATCTATATGGGACAATGTCAGATTGCTTTCAGTACCTGAATGTATCAGCTTCTTCCTCTCTCCTAGTCTCTGCTGTGGTTAACAGTACTGGTTTGCCTTGTGGTCTTTTCCTTTGCATCATTCTTCATCTTGGAGATATGGAAATTGGGTTGGGGAATTCAAGTATTGTTGGAAATATGAGAAATTCTTACTGTGGCTTACAAAAGTAAAAGTAGCAGCTTCGGCAGTGTAAAAACCATGCTGATAGTTTTGCATACACTGATGTACATAGTCTTTGAAGATACACTGAGCAGGATCCAAGTTTCAGATTGAGAGATTGAGCAGAGCTACTGCAATTTTAGAGGACTTCAGAAAATACTTGTGAAAGCTATTACAGCAAATGCTGCATGGATGCAAGTCTAGTAAAAATTTTTATTTTTTTTTTAACGTTCAGGCCACTACAATTAGCTTCAAATATGAACAGGTTCCCTGTGACAATTCAAAATACAGCTTTCAAACAGAGGACTGTTTGCTAAATTATAGTTATCATAAAACTGTTGGTGGTGAGGCTTTTCCACCATGCCAATTTCCCCAGTCACCATATAACTGTAGATTAGAACATCAGTGAAACAATGTCTCCATTAGACTGTTCCAAAATCTGCTGGACCTCACTGTATTATATTTCTGATATATTATATAATGGAGCTGTCACTATGTGGGCAGGCACCAGCAATACACTAAAAGAAATATTCACCTATCACATATTCAAGAGAGACAGTGCAACAAATCACATGGAAGTGAGGCTGTACTCAATGTAAAGAACATACCAACAAATAAGACCCTTTAAACTGGTGAATTGTATGTTTCTTGACTGCAGGCTAAAGGATACTCCTCTGCATTTTATTTTTATGATTTAGCTGGGGAACAGCTACATCACTGACATCACTGATTATGACCTTTACTCTATATGTAGGACACAAGGGAGTCAACTGCATGGGCTGGCAACCTGTGTTGGCACTTGCAGGACCTGCTGGATAGTAACATAGTGCTGGACATTCTTTGTCCATGAGTTTAAGCAGTTAAATTAGATAGAGATAGATTATTTGTTTTTGAGAAAAAAATAATGGCTATAAATAAAGAATTCAGCATTGTTATTATAATTGTGTATTGACTAGGAAAAAAACTCTTCATTCCTGAATTTTAAGAAAGTAAGAAAAAGTAACTTTACTCAAATGTACGTTTAGTACATGGATTCCCTTCTCTAAATACATATCCAGATCCTCTAGCATAAGGACACTGTGTTCTTTTAAGGAAGAAGACTGCTGAGGGTTGGAAAAAGCCTTCCAAAATATCAGAAAAACTAAGGTTATGAAAAGGAAAGTGTTCCAAAGAGCAGCCTTCAGCTGAAAAAACTATAGGCCATGCAGGATGTTAGTTCAGATCCTAAAATTTCTTTTTGCACCAATTTATCCCTACTCAGCCCTACTGCAAATCTTTACTGTAGCCTAACAGCTCTCTAAACGTGACATAACAGCTTGCTGCCCTAGCTAAAGAGAAGGAGGCCTGTTCTTCTCGATTACCCTCTATACTGTTGCTCCTGGCCATGAGCTCTACTCATTATCTTGCGCTGATCTTGTGACTTGCTAGACCTTCAGAAAGTCAACAGAATACTAACATAGCCCCAGATGGATGATTATTCTTTCCTGATGAGAAGCAGGACCTAGCATATTTGCTGGCAAGGTTCTGGACTGTATCTGAAGAAATCAATAATTTCACACTAAAGGAAACCCTCATTAAACGCAATTTAAAAAAACAGAATTCAAATGTATCAATAAACTTCAGCAGACACTGGTCATCTCTCCATCACTTTACATGATCAGTGGAGTCTTACTCCTAAACTCTACCCTTCATGTGGCTCTGTGTACAGGAAAATCTTTACTTTAGCCTAGAGCTTGCAGCATTGCCAGTGATAAGCCAGCGTTGTCAACAGAGACCAGATTCAGTTTGTGCCAGTGATCAACAGAGGATCCAGAAATGGCTTAGTTGTCTCACATCTTTTATTTCTAAGCGTTTCAGCTACAACCTTACAGAAAGGACTATAACAAGCTATGAGTAGCCAGGTGACTAATATATGCAGAATAAACCTAGTTGAAATGAGAGGCCTCAGATAAAATAGGACATCAAGGCCTGTAAAATTAATTTCAATTACATCAATAAGCTAGTTCTATCTCTGTGTCCAAACCTTAACCTTATCCTGAGACAGATGACTTCTGTCTGCAGAAATATCACAGAATCACAGAATTTTCTAGGTTGGAAGAGACCTCAAGGTCATCGAGTCCAACCTCCAACCTAACGCTAACAGCCCTCCACTAAACCATATCCCTAAGCTCTACATCTAAGCGTCTTTTGAAGACTTCCAGGGATGGTGACTCCACCACTTCCCTGGGCAGCCTGTTCCAGTGCCTCACAACCCTTTCAGTGAAGAAGTTCTTCCTAACATCTAACCTAAAACTCCCCTGGCTCAACTTAAACCCCTTCCCCCTCGTCCTGTCACCAGGCACGTGGGAGAACAGGCCAACCCCCACCTCGCTACAGCCTCCCTTGAGGTACCTAAAAAGAGCGATAAGGTCACCCCTGAGCCTCCTCTTCTCCAAGCTGAACAAGCCCAGCTCCCTCAGCCGCTCCTCGTAGGACTTGTTCTCCAGGCCCCTCACCAGCTTCGTCGCCCTTCTCTGCACCCGCTCAAGCACCTCGATGTCCTTCTTGTAGCGAGGGGCCCAAAACTGAACACAGTACTCGAGGTGCGGCCTCACCAGAGCTGAGTACAGGGGGACGATCACCTCCCTAGCCCTGCTGGTCACGCTGTTCCTGATACAAGCCAGGATGCCGTTGGCCTTCTTGGCCACCTGAGCACACTGCTTGCTCATATTCAGCCGACTATCCACCATCACTCCCAGGTCCTTCTCTGCCTGGCAGCTTTCCAACCATTCCTCTCCCAGCCTGTAGCTCTGCTTGGGGTTATTGCGCCCCAGGTGCAGGACCCGGCACTTGGCCTTGTTAAACTTCATGCAGTTGACCTCAGCCCATCGGTGCAGCCTATCCAGATCCTCCTGCAGAGCTTTCCTACCCTCAAGCAGATCGACACACGCACCTAACTTGGTGTCATCTGCGAACTTACTGAGGGTGCACTCGATGCCCTCGTCCAGATCATCGATGAAGATATTAAAGAGGACCGGCCCCAGCACCGAGCCCTGGGGGACGCCACTAGTGACTGGCCTCCAACTGGACTTGGCTCCATTCACCACGACTCTTTGGGCCCGGCTATCCAGCCAGTTTCTAACCCAACGAAGCGTGCGCCAGTCCAAGCCAAGAGCAGCCAGTTTCTTGAGGAGAATGCTGTGGGAGACGGTGTCAAAAGCCTTGCTGAAGTCAAGGTAGACCACATCCACAGCCTTTCCCTCATCCACCCAGCGCGTCACTCTGTCATAGAAGGAGATCAGGTTCGTCAGGCATGACCTGCCTTTCATAAAGCCATGCTGACTGGGCCTGATCGCCTGCTTGCCCTGCAAGTGCTGCATGATGACTCTCAGGAGGATCTGCTCCATGAGCTTTCCTGGCACTGAGGTCAAACTGACAGGCCTGTAGTTTCCCGGGTCTGCCCTCCGGCCCTTCTTGTAGATGGGCGTCACGTTTGCTAGCCGCCAGTCGATTGGGACCTCCCCCGATAGCCAGGACTGCTGATAAATGATGGATAGTGGCTTGGCCAGCTCCTCTGCCAGTTCCCTCAGTACCCTTGGGTGGATCCCATCCGGCCCCATCGACTTGTGCACATCTAAGTGCCGTAGCAGGTCACCAACCAGTTCTTCATGGATAATGAGGGCCACATCCTGCTCCCCATCCCCTTCCACCAGCTCAGGGTACTGAGTATCCAGAGAATAAACTGTAAACTGTGAAACTAGCCCTTATTCCAGGCTTATTTTTTGGTCTGGATACAGCTATTTTTAACTGGTATTCTAAATGCAATAGATTCAAACCTTTAATATTTCTTCTTCAAAGTTTTATTCTGACACTGACCTTTAAAAGTTCGAACTGTAACTACTTCTGCAAGGGCTGCACTTTCAGGAAACAAAGCTCACTCTGTTCCCTGCTGGAAATATCAGATCCAAGACTAAAATCAGAAACCCAATTCCTTTCTCATAAGCTTTAACTCTAACATTAACCACAGACAGGTGTCCAATACCTATTGAAAAACATCATATAAACTATGAACCTCAGCAGAAATCAATCCACAGTCTAGTGTGGTGGGCTGCACAGTATCCAAGAAAAACAAAACAAACCCAGAACACTTTGGCCATTCAGCTCTTCTTTATGTTTTATACCAAATACAGTTGACTACAGAATCAATACAAAATATGTTTAGTTGCTATGGGCTGGACTTAAGCTGACACTTCATAAATGATTAGTAAGGGATACAAGTCCTTATTTTGCCATCCTTATCCCTAATCCTGATCTTAAAATTATCAGTAGTCAAAGGAATATTATATGAACATGGGTTGTTTCCTCTTGGAAAATATATCTCCCATCCTTACCTTCTGAGCCATACAGGAGACAGCTACAAATTGAGCTTCTTAATATACTAATTTGCCTACATTTTGCTCATTATCTTGCAATATCTGTCAACCTCCTCTCTAGCTGTTCCACTGCCCATACACACTTAGAGCAGATTTAGCTGGGCTGTGAGAGGCCTAAACCTCAGTACTGACATATTAAGCTCTGTAAAAACTGCTGCTGTTCAAACCTAAGCATCAGAGTTGGAGGAGGATGAAATAGCCTTACTTTGCAGAAACATGTGAGTATCAAAGGCCACATGAGAAAACAAAAACAAACCCAAAACAGATCTTGCAAGGGTAATATAGATATTCAGGTTTCTGTTACTCCTACCATGTGCTCAGAAAAACATGTCTTTTCACCTGAGCTCTGACCTGGGCTAAACATTTAACAGAGATGGCTTATACACACCCCAGTTTGTTGGTAGCTTTATGGTCTGGAGGGTCAGTACTCTAAAGGATGATTCTACCTGTTCTGAGAAAGGGACTCAGTGTTGTGTTGAAAGAATCCTAGTTTGCTTTTCCATGTTGGACAGGAAAATCTAAGATGGGAGATGGCTTCTCAAGAAGCATGTTAGTTGTCCTGATGGGCTTATTTTCCTGGTTATTGTCAAGGCAAGAATTGTACATAGGGTATGCTAAAAGAAAAAAAAATCTTTTTTAACCTAGATGATGCATCTCATAAGTGTAGGTCTTCACACTGCTTTGCCAATTATCACAAACCATTCATAAATTTAGCCATGATTAATCACAGTCATCAAGCCAGTAACACCATAAATTAGCCTGTTGTCATGTCTATGCACATCTGTAAGTAACCACCTGCAATCCAGATAATCTTACCAGGGATAACTGACAATTAATTGTATGTTTTTTCTTTCACCCTCTACTACACCTCTGACTGTGAAGGAATTACAGAGGCACTGCGCAATCAAAATAAGTAGGTTTACAAAAAACATGTGTTCCACTTTCCAGAATTATTCATTAAATCACATAATTCTTTTTCTTTAGCAGTATTTATTCCTCTCACAGTACCCAAACATTATACTCCAGACTGCGAAGTATAAAAAGGCACTTATCTTATAAGTGGAGTTATGTTTTGCTTTTATTTGTTTTCATGAAAGTCTTAAAAGTTATTATGTTGTTATTAAAAAAAAAAAAAAAAAGGAAAAAGAAAAAAAAGGAGGATTTAGAATAGTTTACTACAGTGAGATGCTGAAATCAATATTGTTTATATGGTGCACAAATGTTATTAGCTGTATTTTTACAATAACTTCTAGAAACTAACTCTATGATTAATGATTAAACCTGCTGGCAAAGTATACATTTTCATAAATCTGATTAAATATTTTACAATAATAATTAAATTAATTACTATAAGAAAACAACAAATACGATGGATTTTATCATAGGAAAAAAAGAGACATTTCACTACTGATTTAATTCAAAGTTCCTGTTTTCTCTAGTTTGGTATTTGCAACTGGGGAAATACTTTCTCTTTGGACGAAAAAGATTTCACAATGGAACATAACACAAACAAGACTAATCTGAAGAGAACGGGTTTAAATTGCACAGAATATTGTTTACAATGTCATTGATAGAGGGCAGCTCAGAAAAATGCACACAGATGTCATTGTTTAGATGTAGAACATTTAGATGTGACTAAGTAATTAATTACTTCACTCCTTTTAGACCAAGGTTCACAGTGAAATTGGGGCTGAAAGTGAAAACTCAAGAGCTTCCTGAAACCAGATATCTGAGGAACATTTTTCATGTGCTCCTTATGCTACACTTAAGTGTCCACTAGAGATCATTGTCCACATGTATAACGCATTTTCAGCACATTGGTGCTGCAGTTTTCAGTCTTAGAGAGAAGACATTAAAAATATTGAGAAAAAGAGGTTCAGAAAGGTTAGTTTACCTTAGAAAGGTATGAGGGACACCTCCCACCAGACCAGGTTGCTCAAATCCCATCCAACCTGGCCTTGAAGGGGATGGGACCTGACCTCTAGGGATGGGACATCCACAGATTCTCTGGACAACCTGTTCTAGTGCCTCACCACACTCTGAGGAAAGAATTTCTTCCTAATGTCTAACCCAAAACCACCTTTTTTCGTTTAAAGCCATTAATCCTTGTCCTGTCACTGCACTCCCTGATAAAGGGTCCTTCCTCAGCTTTCCAGTAGCCCCCTTTAGGTACTGGCAGGCCACTGTAAAGTGTCCCCAGAGCCTTCCCTTTTCCAGGCTAACCAACCCCAACTTCCTCAGCCTGTCCTCATAGGAGAGGTGCTCTAGCCCTCTGATCATCTTTGTGGTGATCCTCTGGACTTGCTCTATCAGTTCCACATCCTTCTTATTCTGGGGGCCCCAGAGCTGAACACAGGGCTCCAGGTGGGGCCTCATAAAGACAGAGCCAAGGGGGAGAATCACCTCTCTCATCATGCTGGTCACACTGCTTTTGATGAAGCCCAGGATATGTTTAGCTTTCTGGGCTGTGAGCACACATGGCCAGCTTGTGTTGACCTTCTCACCCACCAACACCCCCAGGTCCTCCTCAGGGCTGCTTGAAATCCATTCTCCACCCAGCCTGTATTTGTGCTTGGGATTGCCCTGACCCAACTGCAGGACCTTGCACTTGACCTTGCTGAATATCATGAAGTTTGCACAGTCCCGCCTCTTAGGCCTGTCCAGGTCTGTCTGGATGACATCTCTTTCCTTCAGCATGTCAACTGCACCACACAGCTTTGTATCATCGGAAAACTTGCTAAGGGTACACTCAGTCCCACTGTCCATGTAACAAAGATGTTAAATGGCATCAGTCCCAATGCTGATCCCTGCAGAACACCACCTATTACTGATCTCCACTTGGACACTGAGCCATTAACTGTAACTCTTTGAATGTGACCATCCAGCCAATTCCTTACCCACCAAGTGGTCCATCCATCAGATCCATGTCTCTCAAATTTAGAGAGATGGATATAATGGGGGATAGTGTCAAATGCTTTGCACAAATCCCGGTAGATGATATCAGTTGCTGTTCCCCTCTCCACCAATGCTGTAACCCCATCGTTGAAAGCCACTGGATTTGTCAGACACATCTCATCAGACTCATCAATCTGCCAAATTCTTAGTCTTGTATCTCAAAAAGGGGAATCAGTGATTTAGCCTTATACCATGTGTCAGAGGTGTTCCAGCAGAAAATTGTTGTTAGGAAAGGTCTAAATCCCTGGGAAGTATCTGCTGAGTTCTTTTCTTTTGGGGTTAGCTATGAAATATTAATGTTCAATGTTTTCATGGCTTGCTAAGTATTGAGAAGATCGGTAATGTGCCACATTGCTACTGAAATCTATTTTCCTTACACCACAGAGTTTTCAAGTTTGTTTTGGATTTGACTTTCTGGTCAGATCCCATATGCTGTCACTCACACAAGAAAGCTGGAAGAGAAAGATCATGGAAATTCCTGGTACTCTGACTTCATTGGTGAATAGCTTCCTTTCCCTTCTTTATGTTTTTCTCCCAACTAAGTCTACAGCTAAGAAAGTAATGAAAAAGATTAAATTAGCAACAATATTTTGGACTTGAGAGCAGTAATGCTACAGGTTATGAAGTTAAAATAAATCATGAACAGAATTTTGGTATTATCACTAAAGAAAAAATGAAGATTTGGGGAAGTATTTTAGTCAATTACAGACAGATTTAGCTTAAGTAAGTAGGACAAAAGAGAGTGCTAGCATAAGATTAGCCCAGAAGTGAGGTTCTGGCTTAACCCCTGATTGGTACTTAATTTACAGCAATGTTCTTTCTTTTGTGTTACCCAATCTTTCTTTTTTTGCTGATATGTTACCCCAAGTAGGTTACTCCTAATTACCTCCAGACCCATCACCTGGAGCTGCAACTTAACCCTCCCTCCTTCATCCCTCTAGAATATTGTAGTTGGCCCTGAAACAATAAGACTATAACTCAGATTCATAAGGGAAAACTGATAGGAGGGGCAGAGCTTAAAACTTAAGGCAATGAGAAATTCCTGGCATTAATGCTCTCTAAAGACACAATGACATCTTCTCCATTGGAGCATAAGAGGGAACAAGAGTAGCCCACAACATTAAATTTTAAATAGGGAGCGACTCAATTGCAGGATTCAAGGAATTCAGGCTGGATGAATCTCAACGAAGCAAAATACAAACACAACAAAGCAACAGTATCTTGAAAACAAGATCATTTTGCTAAGTGGCCATCAGAAGGAGTACATCATTATGTTGTGATGTTAGAGACAATGTTTTTAATTAGCAAAGCTGTGTATAAATGTGGAATATAGAATTTATCCAGAGGTTGATCTGATGCAAAGTTTTGGGCCCAAGAGTTTATATTGTTAAAAATCTTTTTCTTCCATTGTTAGAAATCTGTGCATCCTCTGTGCTTTCCGTTTGCAATTTTACTGTCCTGACAAATCACCCAATGTTCACCTTCACATTCTTGGCAGGCTTTAATGCCTTTGCTTACAGTATAATTAAATGCTCTGTATTCATTACTTCCCAGCTCTGACTTACATTTAGTCTCTTCAGTGTAATTACTCCACCGTGTACATTCAGTCATATGTGCTATTCTGTGCCTGTCCAAATTTTATTAAACAACAGTAAATGTGTGGTCAATTACACTATTACACATACAATTGTAGCTGTCCTTAAGAGAAGCTCTTGAGCCTCTAGTGTGCTTTCAGTGACATGAATTACAGGTATATAAATCTCCTCACTCTTTTTTCTATTAGTTTTTGTGTTCTGCCTGCTATTAGTGGCAAATTAATTGACTACAAGAAAACAAAACAAAACAAAAATAAATAATAATAATAATAAAAAAAGAAACACAAACAAGCTCTGGTTTAAATCAGTGATTTCAGATGGTTATAAGTAATATAGAAAGGATTCTTTGTCTTCATAAACCTACTGCATTGCCAGGATTAATTAACCAAGACAATCTCACTGACTCACTATTCTGTATTATAATATTCCAGCAACACATAAAAGAAAGATGCGGTAAAATCCCCAACATATAACTGCCAGAAATATTGTGGATGGAAGCTGCTATGCTGTCAATCCCACATATTAATCTTATTAAAAATCCTCTTTTGAAAATCAGTCTCCAGAGAGAAAAAATAAATTAACTGTAAGACTTAGAAATCTTGAGTCTTTTAAAGTGTATTCTCATTTGCTTTCTAAAATAAATTAGCTGTAAGACTAACTTAGAAATCTTGAGAGTCTTTTTAAAGTTCTTTTTATTTGCTTTCTAGTGTCTAGTCCTTGCAATCAAATGCATGTAACTTAAAACAGAGATGATTTTTTTTGTCTTCCAGATTAATTTGGCATTTCTGATGCAATGCCCAACTGCTGCCGACTGAGAGCTGGGGGAAAAAATATTATCAGTTGGATTAATCTCCCTTTACTTTAGATAGGTTTGTAGTCTAAACTAGCTGTCTAGATACACAGTGTAGAGAAGCAGACACCTCCAGCAGGCAGTACAGCCCTTCCTAAAACAAATACTCAAGACAAGGTCAACCAGCATGTCTAAGAGGTAACTGTCTTTCTCTCTTTTAAAGGAAGGGATTCTAAATCTTAGCTCTGTGGTAGCTACAATCCTTGTCTAAAACTAAATGCAGTGCACCCAACCTTCAAAGATGTATATTAAAAGACAATATGATTTACTAAAAGAGTTTGTGCTGAACTAAACAGAGTGAAATGATGTTGCATTTCATATCATTTTCTCTGAGAATTAACAAGTATTCATGCCATTTATTTCTGTTTCTTAAAATTGTTCTGCAGAGTATCCTTTGTCAGAGTGTGATGGGAGAAGGCAGACATGACTTCCTTGTCTCAATTTTAAATGAATAGCTTTTACAATAGCTATCCATATTAAAATGAAATTTTCTAAAGTAAGCAATAAAACACAAAGAGATAAAACCTAATTTATAAATAGTTCTTATCAGGTTGAAATAGCATCTAATGAGTTTCATCCTGAAGTGAATTCATATTGTCACGTTTAACAGCCTTTCATAAACTGGATTTACACTCAGGACTAAATTCCCCTTTCAATTAATTTTCATGAATGGAGGTTGCAGTGGTGTAAATGAGAAGAGAATCTGCCTCCAAATGTCTAGAGGCCTTTTTTGGAAGTTTGCTGATGATGCATACAAGAGTACTAAAACAATGTTATCTTCATCTAAGCATAGCCTTAAAATTAGATAGCGGTTAAGATACGTCCCCTTTTATTCTGCTGATTTGGAAAATCAAATGGAATACACTTATTGGAAGAAAGAACGCAGATTAAAAGTCAATGAGATTTTATTGCATCATGGATCATTATTTCCTATTGTTATACTATTATTTCTTCATTTAGGGAAAGAAGATGATTCAAATAATTTTATCATCTCAGTGGTTTTATGTTTCTTATATAATACAAGAACTGAAATACAGAATTTTCAATAATGGACCTTTCATTTCCATTTTTATTTTCTTAAAAAAAAAAAAAAAAAAAAAAAAAAAGGAGTATGCATATATAGTAAGTATGGCATATACTTATATATATAGTAACAATATATATGCTATTAATAGATTCCACATTAATATCATGGCAGTAGATGAAAATCATCTGATAGTTTGAAAGTTATTGTACAGTTAGAAAACTTTTTTAATTTGTTATTTTTCACCATTCATGGAGGATATGAAACATAGAATATAAGGAAAAAAAAATAATAGGAAAAAAGATTAGTCACAAATATTGAAAAAAGTTTAACAGATCACATAACTCCACAAGGTCTCTCTGATAACTGAAGGATAAATGTATAAAGGGATCTAAGTTTAAAATTATAGCTACAAGTAATTTCTTTGGGGTTAGAAAAAATAAAATCCTATGTATAGGTCTAATTTATCTTCATAGTTAAGGCACCTGAACTAGACACCAGCTCAAGATAAAATACTGGAGATAATTATTGGTGTGACCCACTGTGTCATTTACTATGTAGTAAGATCCCAAACTTCACTCAACCGAGAGGCTTTTAGTCATTTTTGAGTGATTATGAAAAGCTTAAATTATATTAAAAATATTTCCTTCTACCTTCATGAGCTTCTATGAGTAGAAAAAATATCCTATCTGTATTTTACTAATCAAGCTACAAACCATTGCAACTCATAAAATAATTGCTCTTTTTTAGAAGTGCAAGTAAAATTTCCTAATATATGAATCAATGCACATCAATACAAAAGAAAATCCCGTAATTTGTGACTGCCCCAGTTTTCTGCACTCATTTATTTCAAAAGATTTTTTTCATTATAATCTTTCTTGTTCTTTATGTCTTCATAGTCATGTCTATAGCAAGTGACCATCCACGCTTATATACATTTCATTGCGCAGTGTTAGAAGGAAACATTTAAATAAAATGAGACTGTTAGAGAAGCTCTGTTTTGCCGCTTTTAACTCTTTTCTAGAATTTTTTTTTTTTTTTAAAAAAAGCAAGAACTTATCAAGATAGTTAAACATTACTCATTTTGGAACAAAGAATGTAGAAAAAAATACAATTAACTTTTCATTTACATAGTGTAATTTAACTTCTGATTTTCTTTGGCAGTAGCCCAGAATAACTATAATACTTTTGCCGCCTTTGAAACAGTAGGAGAGCACATAACTTTTTTTTTTTTTCTCCCTAAAAAGGCTGATACAACTACAATGATAATGGGAACAATATAAGAATTAAATAAATTTACGGGAAGAAACTGAAGCACAGGAGGTACAGGCTCAATATGAGGGGGCACTTCTTTACTGTGAGGGTAACAGAGCACTGGGACAGGTTGCCCAGAGAGGTTGTGGAGTCTCTTTCTCTGGAGATATTTAAAACCTGCCTAGATGCTATCCTGCGCAATGTGCTCTAGGTGAGCACGTCTCAGTCCAACCCCACCCATTCCATGATTTAGTGATTCTGTAAAGATGGAAGTGTCTTCAATATTTCAGTATTTCCCCTTTTTATTTCCCCTTTTACATGGATTCTATTAAACAGATTAGTTTCTTAAAGTTTTGAAGTTTTGCTGAAGTTAAGTTATAAAGCACTTTTTTTTTTTTCTTTTTTTCTTTTTTTTTTTTTTCCCCTAAATAGCCTGGTGAGTGAGGCTACATTTCTGAAGCCACAATATACAGATAACAGAGCAAAAGGTACACAGTCCAACTTAGGTTAGCAATACAGCCACAGTAACTCAGCATTTCATACCAATTGATTTCCTTGCTTCAAGACTTGAATGTTTCCTGCTTGGCAATCTCTTTTTAGCATTACAATTGTTGGCACATTTAGAGAAAATAATTTCTCCAGTGAAAAAACATACAGGGTCAGGAACTGTACCTTATCTACGAGATCCTATCCTAGAATATCCAAATAACATTTCCTCTGAGCTTGGCTTTTTTCTAACATTATGTGAATCTAAAAGATTGGTAAGAACACAGTGAACCCCCCTCCCCATCCCATGACTCTGCTTGTTTCAGACCAGTATTGATACACGACTCATACTGTTATGTTCTAGTCAAATACTAGAGCAATTGGCTAGTCTTAATATAGCCATCTCAGTGTTAGCATATGACACAGGATAGGTGGCATTTAGAACCAGTGGAAAGAGATGGGTCCTTCCATAGAATCTTTCATGCTGATAAGTGCTTAAAGACATGGTTTCATAGGGAGTATGAGTCTTACTGCTGTCTCATATTATTTCTTTCCTCCTTTCCAATCAAGACATCTTAGTATACTCTTTGTACCAGATCCGGTACTTGCCATTTTTTTTCAGTTTAATGAAAGGAAGGAAGGAAGGAAGGAAGGAAGGAAGGAAGGAAGGAAGGAAGGAAGGAAGGAAGGAAGGAAGGAAGGAAGGAAGGAAGGAAGGAAGGAAGGAAGGAAGGAAGGAAGGAAGGAGAGAAAGAAAGAAGGAAAAGTGCATGATGAGATCCATTTAAGTACAAGAGGCACAAACAAATTATCTGGGATGGGGATGGGGAAAGGCAAGTTCATACAATTAGATGGATCAGTGACAGGGAGGCCTGAATACCCTACAGCTTTGCTCACAAGCAGGGAACCTAATTTTAGCTTTCCTTAGCTGAAGCATTGGCAATAGAAAACTCATCAGGAACAGGGTAAGCAGTGTCTGTGAGTCTGTAAGAATGTGATTCAGGAGCAGAGACAAAGTATCAGGGACTGACTGCAGCCCCCATTCCCCATTCCCCTGCAACACTCGGGGGGAGGAGTTTGAAGAGGGTGGATGGGGGGAAGGTGTTTTGAGTTTTTTAGTTCATACTGCTCTGGTCTGTTATAAGTAGGCAATAAATTGCTTTAATCTCCCATATGCTGAGTCTGTTTTGCCCATGATGATAATTTTTGAATGATCTCCCTGTCTTTATCTCAAAACTTGAGCCCTTTCCATCATATTTTCTCCCCTTTTTCTTTAAGGAGGTGGAGCAAGAGAACAGTTGTGGTGGAGTTCAGCTACATAGCAGGGTCAAAACAACACAGTACCGTGGGGTCCATCCCCCAGGAGCAAACTGCTGCAGCACGGGTCCCCCACAGGTGGGTGGCAGCTCCCCCCAGACCCCCTGCTCCTGCGTGGGCTCCTCTCCACGGGCTGCAGCTCTGGCCCGGGGCCTGCTCCTGTGGGGGCTCTCCACGGGCTGCAGCCTCCTCCAGGCCACATCCACCTGCCCCACCGGGGACTCCTCCACGGGCTGCAGCGTGGAGATCTGCTCCACGTGGGACCCATGGGCTGCAAGGGGACAGCCTGCTCCAACAGGGGCTTCTCCACGGGCCGCAGGGGAACTTGTGCTGCGTGCCTGGAGCACCTCCTGCCCTCCTGCTGCACTCACCTTGGGGGCTGCAGGGCTGCTTCTCTCTCAGCTCTCACCCCTCTCTCCCAGCTGCTGTAGCACAGCAGATTTCCCCTTCCTTAACTCTGTTCTCCCAGAGGCCCACCCAGCATCACTCATGGCCTGGCTCTGGCCAGCAGTGGGTCCCTTTTGGAGCTGTCTGGAGCTGACTCTGATCTGACACTGGGCAGCTGCTGGGCTCTGCTCACAAAGGCCACCTCTGCAGCCCCAAACTTTTGCCATGTAAACCCAATACAGTTATGTAGGAAAAAGCTAATAGAAATGGAAATAATGTGTTTTTATTATTATTATTATTATTATTTTTATTAGATCTTTTCTGCAATAAATTAATAAATTCGGAAATAATGCAAAGCCAGTGTGTCAGCACTCAGCAGCCTCAAGTTAGTCCTCATGAAACACTGTGTATGATATTGAGTTGCTTTGCCTCATAGCACCTAGACTATTTTTATCACACTATTATTTATCTATGACAAACCTGTGAAATAAATTACCACTATTCCTTGTTTTACAGGGCTGGGATGTTGTGCTCTACTGTGATTTCAACTCAGATAATTTGAATTGGAGATAAGTATTGTGAACGCTGGGGTGGTTTAAAGTTACATTTACTGAAGTGTAGGTTACAAACCTAGATAAAATATTTCTGTTGTGTGCCAGGGCATTGTAAGGTAATCACAAATGGCCAGTGGAAACTTCCGTACAAAATTATGCCCTTGTTAGGCCTTATGTGTTTTATAATAATATATAAATTATCTTCATGTTTCCGCTTTTGAAGGTTTACACACTGCTGAGATTTGACTTATTCTAATGTAGGCAATACTGTCTTTTAGCCATGTATTGAAACCCACCAGGACAAACCAATTCATTGGCCAGATTTTTAAAAATATAAAACCATCAAATAAAATATCAATAGGATTAAAAAAAAAATACACCTCTTATTTCCAAATACTGCTTTTTTTATTATTATTTTTTTTTTTTTTTTTTTTTTTATTATAAAGGATCTGTAGTTCACTTTAGTGTGATCTACATAAGGTCTCAAGTGTAAGCTACTTTTAAGTAGACTATGTGAGTAAATGACACAGATTTCAGCAGGCTTTTGCATTATGGTCTCTCAAATGCAAAGCTTTAGATGTTTTACTAGTCCAGCTGTGTTTATCAACTACAAATTTGCTGAGTGAGTCTGCATTTCAAGCCCCAGTGATTGGGGGTATCATCGTATGAAAACAGTTTATGACTCTCTCTACTTACTATCATAAGATTAACTGTGGATATCTAATGGAGATTACACAGTATATTTTACCATCGGCATTTATGCTTTCCAGGGTCAGACCTATCCTTCTAAAGAGATACCACAAAGGAAGATGCAGCACTATATCATGTGGAAAGCATACAAATCTCAGCTGATCAATGGGTCACATTAGCTGTTTGGAGATTGATGGCAGCTCCACAAATTCAGAGGCTTACAAAATATAACTGTAGGGTCAAAATATAATTTAGTACTTGTTTTGCTTGCAGGGGTGCTGGTGGCAAATGCCATTTTTACCACTCTGATTTGCTTCTTCAGTGGGCATGTCTTAATGCAGAAAATTTGTTGCTGTTGTTGCTGAAGCTTCTGCTAAAGCTTCCCTATGAAAATACATTTAATCTGAAAGCTGCAGTATTTCATCTGCTTTCAGCCTTTAATAGAGTGCAGGAATTCATTAAGTCATCTGAAAGCAATTTTCAATTATGAAAATACTATTTAAATAAGGGGAAGAGGAGTCTTTGAAGATGACAAAAGTGGGAAGTGATTGACACACTCTGTTGTCAGCTGGAATTAATTTCACACTTGGGGAAAAATACCTTCGCTAGGGAAAGATCATCCGTCAGCAGGAAGCAAACTGCAGGGAACTGGGAAAGGAGAGAGAAAGTAAATCCCATCTTAAGCAAAATATTCAGCAGCCTGAACACCCTTCACCTTGACAAAATGAAATCTCTTTAATATAAGTACTGAACCCCATTGCATGGGCACTCAGGGCAAACACTGAAGAATTATAGGAATATAACTAGCTGTCCAAATTTGTCTTATTCGGGAAAAATGCCATTTGGCTTCAAAAACAGCTTTGTCTCAGCAAGCACTGCAAGATATCCCTTAAAGGTTTTTACAGCTGCTGAATAACACACTATTCTACATAATAATGTAACTGTTGTTAATGTTTAAACATGCAAAGTTTCAAGCTATGCCTTAGGGTCTGTTGTGGGTCTGAAAATCAGCTGTCACTTCCTCACAGAGGCAGTGGTTCACAGGATGCCGGTTTCTTTCTATCTCCAAGTTAAAATAAAAATGTGATTTAAAAATACTCTGGTTGGTTTCCTGACATGCCATGCATATTTTACACAGTTGCCAAAGTTCTATTGGGGTGTTAGTCAACTGGAAATATCTCCTTAAGAAAATACTTAAGAAAAGCTGTGACAAATTTGTTCTACATCAAATGAGGGGCCAGTTCCTAGTAAAAAAGTAGTATAGGCCTGAAATCTCAGAGAAAAAAAAAAAAAAGCCCTAAAGTCAGTTTGCAGAGGCTGTGACAGACAATAAGAGGTTCTAAAAGTAGGATTTAATTCCAAGTAAATACTGTGGTGTGGTGCATATGAAAAATGACTGATAACTACAGCCAAGCAGATTACACACAAGTAGGTGGGGATGTTCCTGTGATAGTACTGGTAATGTATCTCTCCCTTCTCTGTGTTACTTTGGCATACCCATCTCTTTCAAGCAGAGGCTACTCTGGCAAACCTGCTCACTTGTGTGTTCATACACCAAGGAATGATAATGTTTTTAGGGAATCCTTCCAGTGATTTTTACTGAGTAGGAAGCCAAAACTGTTCAAACTGCAGTTGTTCTGATTATATTTAAGAGAGCTGAGACATGCATGGGAGATCCAGATACTTGGAAAAAATAATCCAATAAAAACCGTGTAGCTTTGAAAAGACATGAACGTAGTAAAAAGAACTTAACAGTGAAGTTAATAACAATAGGGCAAGTCTAAACAGTTCCACTCCCTCGCTCTGCTGTTCCTCCACAAAATAGCCCAGACCACATCTTGTGCTTAGCTTCATACATGTAGTGTGATTTTGCTGATTCTCATCATAACTTTGAAACGTGGGCTGCTCTTATGCAGTTATTTATCATCTCAGTCAGCACCACTGAAAGCTGTGTTCCAACCCTGTGACGTGGAATTGCCCTGCCATTCAAGTATTTTGCTTCAGGGAAATCATCATGGGTACCAGGCTCTCTTCTGGGTCACATGCTCCAATTTGGGCCAGAGACAGTTATACAATTTTTTAAGTATCTTTGAAAAACAGTAATTTTGCATTGACTGTTGGTACTGAGAACACTACCTAACAAGCCAGTTACATGAATTTTTATGTGATGGCACTGAAACTGCGTGCTGTGTGCAGAAGGGCTATGTGAAGCCTCATGATCTGCTAGGGTGTTGATAGAAGAGTCTGTCCCTCAGGGGAGCAAGATATAGCTCAGTCCCACTTCTGTTACCCACTGGTGTGGTGGGCAACCTGAAGAGTCATAGTTTTGCTAGGAAGATCCCTTGTTGTCTCACACCAAAAAGGACAGAATCCTGGACTCCAACAGGAAGCTCTTTGCTCCAGTCAAATCACTGGCATTTAGTTCCTCAATTAATGTTGAAAAATCTCACCTAAATTATTTTTAAGAGTATTCAGATGTTTTTGAAAACTATTATCAATGAATTAAAATCTAGTTTCAGTTTTTGTGGCAGTTAGGAGTGATTTATACAAGAAATGTCACTGCTTTAGGGAACTATTTAAAGTAAAGAGGCTGCCTACTGTAATAGACTTTTGGAAAGATGAACTTCAAATATAAATCCTTATAACAGAGGAGTTAAGTATTTATATAAATTCTTTCTCAGATGTCTAGATGGTTAATAAATCTAACTCTGTGGTATTAACATTAGAGTGCATTTATTGATCCTTCTGGTTTCTGTAGGCTATACATTTGCATTGATTTTCCTTTATGCCCTTTTGTTTGTTTGCTTGTGTCTCTAGCTACGTAGATACATTTGACTATCACATAACAGTTTTCAAATAAAAATTTGAATCCACAGTCTGTCCAAGCCACGTAATGTTTACAGTTTAGAATATTAATTAGATCCTACAAATTGTTCTTTCCTGCAATGAAGAGAATTAGCTCGAATAAATGTATTCATGCATTGTATCTGTTTCTTGCTTTGGTGTTGTATGCAACTTTGGAAAATTACAGAAGAAAAATCTTGTCTCCTTAAAGGCAGGCAAAATAACGATCCAATCTGTAAACCATACTTTCCAGTATATGTCCATGTTTCCACACAGATAATCAGGTGTTACATGTCTTTCTGGGAAATAATGGACCAATTAGACTTTGTTTTATTTTTATTTATTTATTTATTTATTTATTTATTTTCTTACTGAAGCAGGTTTATATGTATGATATATGCTCTGGGAATGATTATCACAGCAGTGAAAGTTATGCCACTTATGTAGATGATGTACTGCTACATTCCTAAGCATTGCCATTGTGTCATGTAGCTCTGGGCTAATATAAATGACTTTGAAATGATAAAATCACTGTTCTGGTTTGTTACAGGAACTAAAATGAGACCCCAGTGGTTTCCATGCAAATCATCTCTTGCTAGACATTTGTCAGTGTCAAAGTTAAGTCTATTGAATTCAATGTCCTCCAAATGAAAGTTTCATTAAATGCTTTTTATTACACATAATGGCCTATTTTACAAGTGTCTAATCTGAAGATATAAGGAGCACTAAGTTATAAGAAAATATTTCTGGTCATAAACAGCCTGCTGATAACCAGTTTCAAATATATTCATTTTTAAGGAAACCTAGAGTAAAAGTTCTCTTTCCATGTTACACAATAAATTGAATTTCTAATATTATGTCATTTTTACAAGCAGAGATCTGCCTTTGCCTCAAGAGGATTTCTTTTCACCCCTTGAAAGCAAAAAGGATTTAGAAGATTCAACAGACAGACAAGGGCAAACTTTTACACTGATGCAGATTTTGTGTTAAGAAATGTGGTTAAGAGCGCTTCAGGGTAGGAAGGTGAGATTTATGGCAGGAGATTACAGAGTTGTTTCCCCCAGTTCCCCCGGCAATCAGATGTACCCTATTCTGAAGTATATTTAACAGTAAACTATAGAAACCAGCTAATTTATTTTGGGTTCATGCAGCTGGATTACAGATAACTATAGGTAACATGAAGTGTGACTGACATTTACGGCATATAATTAGGGAACACAGTGAAGAATTACGCTCTGTTGCTACGGGGCTGTGTACTGTCTCAGCTGACCTTCCATCTCACATTAAACAACAAATACAAGCATTGTTTCTCCATGCTATTCCCCTTCAGAGCATGAATAACTTCCATAGGATAAGATGTTACTCAAACCTTTTGACTACTTGTCACCTTCAAACAGCCCTTTTAGCTGTAATGTGTTACAATGTCCATATAAATCTTCATCCAGTCTCAAAGGCTTTCCAGACTTTGTAAGAACTCCTCCACCCTATGAGCTCTCCCCTAGATTCTGTATATCTTTATGGTTACCAGATAAACATTTTCTCATCTTTTTTTCTCTTTCAGATCCTGCAATTTGAGGAAGCCTTCAGCACTACTTTTTCTGCTTATCTGTGACTGTGCGGGGCTGTTCCCAAGATGTTTCTTTGCTTTTAGGATGACTTTTGGTTTCTCCCATCCCCAAGAGGAGCCTCCCATAACACAGGATACAGTATTGTTTCATTTGTTTGGTTGAGAGGAGGCTAATTGTGGCATCTATCAGATGATTCCCTGCTCTTACAGGACCAATCTACTCATTAGGAGGAAATCACTGATCTTATGACAGAGAGAATATAGAAGAGAAGATCAATAGAATACATCAGCACAAGTTTTAAAAGCCCTGCTAAGATTTATGCATGCTGTTGATATTGGCTGGATATCTTTTTGACTGATACGCAAACATAACTTCTTGTTTTCTATAAAGGGTAACAGATTGAAATGACGTATCTTTTGATATCTGGAATACCAAAATGGATGATCTAATGATACATTCAGATCTTTACATATATATACGTGTGTGTGTATGTAATAGATAATACACATACATTATCTGACCTGATAAAATACTCTGCAGTTTCCAAATGATGCTTCCTATATGTTATACGTATAAAGCATCATGTATATATATTTGATTGTATTATTTTATATTACATATCCCAAGGTTCTCTTCAGATCACAAGCTGAAAATATTGTGTCTGCCCACTTGTTCTCTTGTTTATCATAGCTTATGATGCAGCTTTTCACCTGCGTCCACATCTGGAGCTGAGATGATAAAAGACGCCTCAGTTCAGTGAGGCACAGAAGGCTCATTAGCCAAGACACCATTTATATGTCTGGTGACATCCATTTATTTTAGCAGCGTTACCTATTGCTCACTGAAACGAATAAAAAGATCCAAATAAATAAATAAATGAAAGTCAAAAAACATAGTGGTGCTTCTGCTTTAAATAATTCTTCCCCAGCCAGTGAGAAGTACAGTAGGAATCAACTATGCAAAACTTCCTCTGGTCCCATGCTAATTCAAAAGCAAGTTGCTCTCTGATTTCCAAGGGTGTACAAAGCAGCCATTCCCTCATTCAATAAGAGTACTAAAGTAAAACTTTACTATGATCATAATTAATGGCCCTTCTTATTATACCATCTCATTCAATCAATTACATTATTCAAATAATGGCACCAATATCTTTTATGAGTATTTATTAAAAACAAATAAAAATGGCAGAATAAATCCTCTCCATTCACCTTTCCTACACTTATGTTTACACTGATATGTGGAATTGTTGAAAGCTGTTTTGCATCAACATTTTGTGCTTTTGAAACATACAGGAGAAAATAACTATTTCTGGAAACCATACTCTTAAGAAGAAACACATGCACAAAAACAGTTTGTTGTACAAAAATCAGAGACTATGGACAAACCCACCTGGCAGGCAGAAAGAAGCTGGCTGAACACACGTATCTGATTGTATGAGTTTATTGAGCGGTGCACTTGCACTGAGTGCTTTTTGGAAACTGTACATACATACAGTGTCATCCTGCTGCTGGCTGCTACACGGCTGAGCCTTAAGCCCATTGTCTCCTCCAAATTCCCTTCTCTGATTCACCCTTTGAGCCCTTACACCTACTAGTAAGCTAACAATAGATCTGCATGAATCTTGATTTGGGGGGTGCGTGCACTGTCCTCACACATTTCTTTAAGTCAACACATGAGGATGGCAATATTTCAAATGGCAGCATTTTAGTCAGCTTGGCATTAAATGCTGTTCAGCTCTTAAAATATACCTGTAAAAATGGAGCTATGGGATTCCATGTTTATCATCTCTTGATGGCTTCCATATCTAATGAGATCAGATGGTTGCTGTAAATGCCAGTTCTGCAAACTCCACCTGGGAACAAAAAGTCAATCTGTGTATTGCATTCTTTTTCTGGCTCATACATTATGATCTAAACTTCAGATCATTACAGAGTTTTGCTAGTAATCTTCTCAAAGGTAAGAACAAAGAACCTGAAGGGATGCCCACAACTGCTGAGGCTGTCCTCTGGTGTTGACTGGAAGGGGTATCATGTATTTATGTAACCCCTTCCAAAAACTGATATTCCAGATTCCCACTGCTACGATCATGAGAAGTATTTCAAACAGAATTCTAGCCAAAATATATTTATGTCCAGGTTAAAACAATTTGTTCTTGTGCTAACCTTGTCCTCTGCTTCATACAAACATTTAATTTTCCAGGTGCTAAACAGAACAAGCATGACTTCCCTGTAACACAGGCCAAAATTCAAGAAAAGCTTTGGCTTTTTGACCCATCTTACCATTGCTTTTTGGGTCCAATTAGCACACACTCAAGCACAGGCCCAGTTGGGAGGCAACAACTAACAGCTGAGAAACAATAAAGAACAGATTTTTAAATTACCACATGGAACTCATTTACCTCCTCCCAGCTGAGATCAGCGTCTGATTCTATAAGCCCTTCTCTCTTATTGTTATAGCTTAAATTAATTCTTGTGACTTTGTCCTGAAATGAAGGAGAAATGTACATGTTTTCAGTTAACAGTTCTAGCTAGAAAAATGCACAGTACAGCTTCACCCATTATACAGAATCAAGCTTTAACAGCAGGCATGGTAAGGAAATGGGAAATGAAAACATGGCTATACCTGTGATGAAGCCACCAAAAAAACCTAATTCCTCCAGAAGAAAGAATTTGTGATAGGCATAGTGCCCTCTGTAGCATTCTGTACTCACCTTTCTTGTCCTATTGTGAATGTAACTGCATGTAGTATGCAATGCAGTCTAATTAGAGCTCCCCACAATAATATAGCTGCATGTGAAATTAGGTGGATGTTTTCTTTGTTATATTTGTGTATCATTTTCATTCTGGAGTTCTGTAAGGTACTCAGTTTTTTCTGCTTCTCATTTCCTACTGAGAGCTTTTAGCAAAAATATATTTTTCTAGACTTCAAGTACCTCATGCTACATCTCAGTTACTCTAGTCATAGAATCATTAAGGTTGGAAAAGACTTCCAAGATCATCTGGTCCAACTGTCTCCCTACTGCCAATATCACTCACTAAACCATGTCCCTAAGCATCACGTCCAACCTTTCCTTGAACACCCCCAGGGAAGATGACTCCACCACCTCCTTGGGCAATCCGTTCCAATGCATGACTGCTCTTTCTGAGAAGAAATGTCTCCTGATATCCAACCTGAACCTCCCCTGGCACAACTTGATGCCATTCCCTCTTGTCCTAAAGAGGAAATACTCCTAGTCTAAAGGTCTTCCTCCTCATTCTTTATATCTTGATTATTCTTTGTAGTGTAACTTTTAGTGGACCTGGTCTAACTACCATCTAACCCAACTGAAAGCAAGCTAGATCCTTTGCAAAAGACATGGTGTTCTGCTGATGGGTCTCTCATTCCCTCATTTAGCATATCAGACTTGCAGTTATGTGGTTCCATAGCTTAGGATCAGATGTGGCTTACAAACTATGAGCTTGGATTATGGGTGTGGAAAGTCTTCATTTTGATGTTTGAAAGTCTTCATTTGATTCTGCAAACAGACCCCATATTCATCAAGCTTATTTTACTGGCAAATTTAATGTCTACAACGGTTTCCAAAACCAATGTCTGTGGGAGTCTCGGGTATCCTCTCTGCAGCCTTATAATTCCCCCTTGAAACAACCAATTAAGTTCTCTCCTTTATTGTAGCTTCTTCCCACCTTCTAGTTCCTGCACTAATTCCCATTTTATCTAGCCTAACTAATAATATCCCATGTGGGACTATAATTAAATGCTTTACTGATCTCCAGGTAGATTAGGTCTGCTGCATTTATTTTGTCTGGAAGTTCAGGTAGCTTATCAAGGAGGGCTATCATGTTAGTCTGGCAGAACCTACATTTGTTAAACCGTTGATGTATTTATTTTGTTACACTTTTCCTTCATTTGACTGCTCTTTTCTTCACCAGTACTGGAAAGCCTTGCAGCCTTGTGAGGCCTGTCTGGGCCAGGCAATGGGCAGCTCATGTTCATGCACATGCTGCATGCACCTGTTTTGCTCCAGTTATTAATACTGTTCCTTGGATTCAACAAATCTAGTTAAAACTCCCTGCTGTTAGACTTATAACGCTGGGCCAGATGCAGGTTATCTGCTGCTTCAAAATATGTGTACCTTTTTTTTTTTTTTTAAGTGCTGCTTCTACCTCTGACATAGCAATTTTTTATTTCCACAGCTTCACTGCACATTCTGCCTTTGTCCTCTGCATTCAATACCATTATCTTTATTGAGAATTGAAATGATTTAGTTTTGGGTTTCCATCAAAAGTTTGTCTGAATGTCTACTAATCTAGACTGCAGAGGACTGCAGCCTTTTATGACTTGTGTCATTTTATTCAGGTGGCTGAAGAAATTTTTCCTATTTGTTCCAGTTTCATTACAGGTAAGTGAATACAGATCTGCAAAGCTAGCAGGAGTTCACAGGGCTGAGGATGATATTCTTGAGAGTAAAAAAAGAGCTGAGATCTTGATACCTGCAGGGAGAAGATTCCTCACAGAAAATGTGCTATTTTTGCAGTCACATCTTATTACTGCATTTTAGGCTGATGTCTTTGAGCTATGAGCAGATACAGAGTCAGCTGTATATCAGAGGCAGATATGGAGTCAGCAGCAGAATGAAGTTGATTACAGCATGATGAAATGTCATGTCAAAGGCATTAGAGAGAAAAGCAGCAAGTAAAATTTGGATAAGAAACCATTCATATAATTCTATATATGATCATAATAGTCATGGCAGAACCAGCAATAATGCTCAGGCTTCTGATACAAGTTTACATTCACTGTTTCATGGTACAACTTCTTCTGACCCTTTATATTAGTCTTAGTTAAAACTTATAACGGACACATGCATGACAGCAAGGTATTTATAAAGACTTGGCTGTCAAAGTGGCTGTGCTGATTTGTACGCATGATATATCCCCTCACACTGATGTACTGACTGTAAGGTCATGATCCTTTGGCTCATGGATAGCTTCTTCTCAGAACTTCCCAGTTTCTTCCCACACTTATCAAAGCTCAGAGTTAGCACTGAGAGCACTGCTCCAAACTTTAGGTTTTGTTGTGGCCCTCAGATATTATTTGCAGATGTGCTTTTTTTTTGTGTGTTTGGCAACTATTAACCCAAAACTGTTGTTGCTGTTGCCACTGCCCCAACTCCTGCTGTACTGTGTGGAATCCCTCAATGGTTTCAGCTCAGCACAACACTCTCTGATCTTTCTCAGAGGGCTTGTATTTCTCTTATGAAACTATATGCTTACTAATAAACATGAGGCTTAATTTGAACTTCAAATACTAGGAAAAGAAACCATTCCCAGACTGTAAAAGCAAGAGGGGATTCAATGAGGCAGTATCCTAATGGAGCACAGGCAGGCCTCAATAATTAGAGAGGTTTGAGGCCTCGGGTGTCACAGCACAACAGAACTGAGCCTCTGGAGGTTGCTCCCCCATACCAAATAGGATGCAGTGTTAATAATAAATGTGAGGCTTAATTAGGATCACAAATAATGGGAAAAGAAATCAGCTCCCAGGCTGTGTAATTATAAAAATATTAGAAGCTCAAATACTTCACATAACAGAAATTAAGTGCTTTTTTTTTTTTTTTCCTTTTTTCTTTTTTCTTCCTTGGCTCATGTAAACACAATGTCTGTGGTCAACGACGACTGCAGTATTCCTAATGATTTTTCTCTCACTTGACACTGTTTTAGCTGGGGTTGAATGAAGAGCTTTCAGTTAAGTTCTTTTCACAGGCACCATAACCCCCTGATCAGCAAGTGCATGGCACTGGAGAGCAATGTCTCCAAAAAGGTCAGCCTGCCCAAAATGTGGAAAATGAGGTGTCTAAAATGCCAACTCTGCTGAAGTCTCAGGTTTTTATCTTAAAATATATTCTCATATTTTCACTAATTTCTGACAGTCTGGGAGATTTATGGTGGCCTGGAAAACTTCAAAGAAAAGAGTACATAAGAACATGAGAAGAATTTATGAAGCAAATTTAAAGGCAGATACTTGCAATGAGAAAATGCACATTTTAAATAATGCAGCATTGATCTACAAATCACTAACAGTTACGCTTGTTTCTAAGAAAGGACTTGTATTTCTACCTCACAAATGTATTCAAAGCAATTTTAAAACATTTTTTTTTCTTTCTCCATCTGTGTCTGAACAGTCAAGGCATGATGAGGAGGTTTTTGGAAGTAATGGTAGCAAATTCTTCATCTGTCAAAAGCATACAAAGAAGTCACAGTGGGTCAGACCTAAGGTTCATCTAGCTTGTGTCCTTTTTCTGATAATAGATCTCTTAAATCCATTCCACTATGGATACTAAAAGAAAACAAACAAACAAACAAAAACATCAAACGTAAAGGATGATCCTGCTCCAGTGAAGTCTAACAGTCCTTTTAACCATTAAATTAAGCACATTGTGAGCTGTAAGTTGCATCAGGCTTGACATGTATTAAAAACAAAACCAAACAATAAAACATGCTTGGAACTCTCCTAGGAGAAATGTCCATTCATTTTTTACCTATTTAATTTCAGCTTTCACAATATCCTGTGACAGAAACTTTGAAATTTGTATTGTTCTTACGAAGAGAAAACAAAAATTCTATTCTTACGAAGAGAAAACAAAAAACAAACAAACAAACAAACAAAAACACACACAAAAAAAAACACACACAAAAAAAACAAAAACAAAAACATTTGGTGTAAAGCTATTATCTTATTGTTTCTTTGGACAGTCCTCTTCTTGTACTCCAGGAAATAAGCAATTATAATTCCCCAGCCACCTTCGTTCTGTTCTGTTTAGAGACTTTTTAACTGGATAATTCCTCCTCTGAAGTTGTTTTTTTTTTTTTTTTTTTTTTTTTTTTTAAAAAGTTTTAGTATACTTATTCTGTCCTAACATCGGATAACCAGAACTTTATGATGTGATGCCAACATACTGAATTCAAATCAGATAAACAACAACTTCTGCTTAGATGCAGACAATGGGCAAGGTTGGAAACTGGATAGTGGGAAAGAGCTGGGTCTTTAAAAAGCGCTGGCCTAGTATGTGCTGGCTAGTATGGCCTGTCCCATCTGAGATCAGTAATGATTTTTTTCCTTCCTTTTGCATCAACAAAGGTGAGGAATTGAGCTATAGTATCTGAAAATTCAACTCCTCCCCTAAGGTTTTTATGGGAAGCCAATGAGGTATATAAGTCATTGTAAAGGCAGCCATAATATTAATTTCTTACATGAGGCGGTTATTGAGTTTGAATACACAGTTCATTGATCATTCTAATGCTAAACTCATGAGATACTGAGCAAATTTTCACAAAAGGGGTAAAGTTATTGCCAGAAGAGATTAAAAAGTACATGAACTGGAATTGGCTACTAAACAAGAACAATATACTCAAAAGATGGGAGAATTCTGCCAGAAATCTCCACAGGATGGATGGTGCAATGCTGTCACACTGTTGTTTTTCTGAGATACTCAGATGGCTGCCACCAAGAAGGGTCATAAATACCTGCTGTTGCCTACTGCAGGGCTTTAGCAGCTCAAGGCACATCAGTGCTTCCTCAGTATAGTTTTTGGAAAATCTGCAACTCTGAGTGCTTCAAAACTGATCAAAGCTTTTTTTTTTTTTTTTTTTTTTTTTTTTTTTCCCCAGGACTGCAGAGATCATTTTGCCTCCCTAGTTATTCTTCTAGGATGAATTCATGATGAAAATTCCTACCCTAGGCAGTCCCATGGAAAGGAATTGGAAAAGTATTGCAAGTCATCAGTCCACTGCTTCTAAAAAGAGTGAGAGAAATGTGGTTCTACAGCCTATCCCTGGTTTTGTAATTGTAATTGCAAAGACATCTAGGTTGATTTGACCAAAACCCCAAGCCAGTGCTGTCTTCAAAGTGTTGTTGTGGCAGGACCTGTTTACAGTAAAATTTTAAGGCAGAAAATACCACAAAAGATATGTGAAGTACCACACAGAGAAATAATCTGAAATCAAACATTACCCAGATTTGGTTTAAAATCAGAGACAAAGATGGTCCTTATATTTCTCTTTTCTCTTTCTCTTTCAAGAGAAAGAGATCTCTCTCAAGAGATCAGTCTCTCTCAAGATTTCTCGTGAGGTAAAGGTTCCAAA
The DNA here is from genome assembly GCF_964211825.1 of Aythya ferina. Classification (NCBI taxonomy): domain Eukaryota; kingdom Metazoa; phylum Chordata; class Aves; order Anseriformes; family Anatidae; genus Aythya; species Aythya ferina. The sequence continues at coordinate 9,828,146 of NC_140296.1, forward strand.
AGTGCCACATTTCAAAACTATTGGGGCACACAAATGTGCACGTATAAGCATGCTGGAAGTGAACCAGGCATTTTAAAAGGTCTGTAATGTACAACTCTGTTTTAAAATATGGACATAAATTATTTTGGTTCTTACATCCTACTTTTTAAAGCATTGTCCTCATTGTAGGAGTGGGGTGTCATGAATGAACAAAAGGCGTTAGCACCTTTTGTTCATTTATGGAAAACACAGCTCTAGTGACAGCAAGGTGCTTGAGCAGCTTTAAAGTAGGTTATTAGTTGAGGTAACTCCCATAGGGCTTACTAGATGTTAGTACATGTGAAAACTGCAGTCTTTCTTGTGTTTCCTGGAATTTTATCTCAGATTAGTGCTAATTTGTCAGTTGATGCAAGTTATTAAAATTTTTCCCCTAGTGAAAATACACCGAGACTCTGCTCTGCCAAAAAATAAAAAATTCTTAAAATATTTGATGCTTGATGACCCACATAAGCATCTAAATCATTTTAAAAACTTATTTTGGAAGTGCTGAAACTTTGACAATGCCAAATGATATGTCTGCTTGCCTGTCCTCTGCTGGGCCTCCTACTCATCAAAGGCCCTTGCCAACAGCTTTGTGGTTTAGAGGATGTATGTTGGATACTCATCTCTCTCATCTGCTTGCGAGGACTTGGGAAGCTTCTGCTTTAACAGAGGATCACCCAAAAAATGGGTGAAGTTCCCCATTGGGAGATGTGCCTACCTCCTTCAACAAACAAAAGCTCTTCAAAGAAAGCAGTTCTGCATCCTGCTATTGTCACTTCATTGTCAGGGGTTGGCTTAACTCCCTCAGATAATTCTCCACAGGGTAGATGAGTGCTGTTATTCCAGGTGAAGCTTCTCTGAAAGTAACATGTCTTGCACACCAGTTACGTTGGCTGACTATAGCAACTGGCTCCAGCAGCTCATGGCTATAAATCTAGGCAGTAATGGATTTATTTTCAGAGCTAAACAGAACAGAGATAAAAACATCTTTAAAATAGTAAGATTAACCTCAGGATGTTTAGTCTCCTCATACTCAAGACTGAGCACTTCTAAGGAAGATGATTTGAAACACTTAAATTTAAAGTTTTGAGTGAATTGTCCCCTGCTTAACACGCCACTGGTTGTAAAGGGAGTCCAGAGCAACCATTCTCCTTATGCTCAAGCTAGTCTTTGTCTTTAAGTTCAGGTTGGGTTTACTAATCAAAAATTTCAAGCTTCTTGCTACTAAGTAAGTGCATTATGCTTCTCTCGCAGGAGACAATGCTTCTCTCTCAGGAGACAATCCAGTGTAAGGATCGAGTGGAGGGAAACGCAACTTTCTCTTTATTTCTTGTAATAGTTCTTTGTTTCAAACACAATGGAAAGTGAGAAGAAAAAAAAACAAACAATTCCCTTTTCACTTTAAATTTGTATACATTTAGGAGTTCTAGAACTATTAATAGAGGTGTGCATAACTGATGCAAATTATATCAAAGACAGTAAATTTTATTTACTTTTTATTGCCCAAATACCACATGCATGGGCAAAGATTAGCAGTTGGTGATAAATATTTATAAATGCAAATACTGTAAAAAGTGAAGTCACAGATGATTCCTTTTCACCTTTTTAACCATTATCCATAAATCCACTGGCATTTTTGCTCTAGATGGAAAATAGTTCACTTGTCACATTATATGGGTCCATTCTGGGAGCAAAAACTCTATGAAGTTTACTTTCTTTCTCCAGAAAATTTAGCTAAGCAGATGGAGAAGTGAAGATATGATCATTTTAACTGTGTGCTTTACATGAAAGTTGTGTGCAGATCACCTTGGCAAAAGCACTGGGTAGAAACAGAGGGAAACAGTTTAATAAGACAGCATACAAAAATGCAGAGACTTTTGGAAAACAAGGAAGCCAACAAACTGATCTCTACAGTCATATCATAAAGCAGTTAAAAACAGCACGATCACCTCTAAATATAGAAAGCAAAATTATCTTTCTTTGAGACGTAGCCATTCTTTTGTCTTTTGAATAGCAAAAATGTTTTTTGAAAAACTCTTTGAATCTGGAAGACCGTATATATTGTGGATTTGCTATCCACAAGTCTATCTTATGACAAAGAAAGCCAAAAGCAGTGTTTTTAAAACCATTTATTGTTGAAGTCAACAGGAGCCTTATCAGCTCATTTCTGTAGGAACTGACAATGTTTAGACTAACACTGAGCACTTTTCAAAATCCCCCACTTGCTGTTTAAGTTTTGAACAAAATGAATAACATTTCGAATATCTTTCTGTTCTATTCCTTCCTCTTCTTCCTGCTGGGGGAGGGAGGGAGAGCAAGGAGAAAATAAAAAGTGACATTATATTATTATAGCCACCAATCCATAGAGTTTTCTGGCATTTTATACCAGTAAAGTCTAGACCCATCAAGGGTAGGAGTCCAAACTTCTTTTATGCACTGCAGGGTTGTGAACTAAATGTTTAGTAAGTAAGTTTTATTGAAATGAATAAAACACAATTAAAAATTCCCCATTTTTCCTTAAAAATCAGTAAATTATATTCAATTTAAATTTTAACAAATAGAAAATCTACACAGACAGTAATCATCCCCCCCCCTTCCAAAATAAATAAATAAATAAATAAAACAGAGACAGCTCTAAATCTCACTGCTATTTCTTCTTGTAGTACTATTCTACTAGTGGTATAAAGTGTTTTTCAATGTTGACATGAAGACAAAGGTTAAATACTTGAAACCGAGGCTGTAGTTTTCCATTTGTAAACAGCACATAAAATATTATATATAGAGAAATTATACAGACTTTCAGCAGTTTCCGTATACACTAAATACAATAGGGCTTTATTGTATCAGATGCTGTACACACATACTCTAAATGATTTGAATCGTATGCAGTAGAAGAGCTGTCCAACCAAAACACATAACCATATGGTTAAGTGAACAGGCTTGCATCATTTAAGAATATGATTTTCAACCTTTAGTACCTGAAGGTCCTCATAAAGGACCTTCAACAATCAGCAAAGAAATGTGAGGCAGTAAATGGTGTTTATCATTTAGCACAGAGGTTGTTTTCTGAAGAGACTACAAGTGACAAAGGCTGGGAATCACTGATTTAAGAACATGTATAATTATTTATTTATTTATTTATTTATTATTTATTTTATTTTTTTTCTGGGATGGAACCAGCTTGCTTAACATCTTGTTAGATTAAGACTTATGTGCCAAAGACTGATACAGTGACACTTATTACGTGCATTGTTTCCATAAACTGATGTATGCTAGCAGTTTCCATAAACTGATGTATGCTAGGACGGGGACGGTGGGGATGACAAACTCCCAACCGACCCTGAACGTGTGTGGGATTTGCTACTCCACCTGGATCCCTACAAGTCCATGGGTCCGGATGGGATTCATCCCCGGGTGCTGAAAGAGCTGGCGGACATCATCGCGGAACCTCTCTCAATTATTTTTCAACGATCCTGGGAACTGGGAGAGGTCCCGGTAGACTGGAAGCTGGCAAATGTTGTGCTGATTTTCAAGAAGGGTCAGAAAGAAGACCCTAGCAATTACAGGCCTGTCAGTCTCACGTCAGTGCCTGGTAAAATCATGGAGAAGATGGTTCTCGAACTTATTGAGGCGCACCTGGGGGACAAAGCAGTCCTTGGTCCCAGCCAGCATGGGTTTGTGAAGGGTAGGTCCTGCCTAACTAACCTGATTTCCTTTTATGATAAGATCACCCGTATGGTGGACCAAGGGAAACCAGCTGATGTGATTTTTTTGGACTTCAGCAAGGCTTTTGACATGGTTTCCCATAGGATCCTACTGGACAAAATGTCCACCATACAGCTAAATAAAAACATCATACGATGGGTGAGCAATTGGCTAACGGGCAGGGCCCAAAGGGTTATGGTAAATGGGGCTGCGTCAGGCTGGCGGGCGGTCACCAGTGGGGTCCCTCAAGGCTCCATTTTAGGGCCGGTACTTTTCAATATTTTTATAAACGATCTGGATGTAGGAATAGAAGGTATTTTGAGCAAGTTTGCTGATGACACCAAACTTGGAGGAGTTGTGGACTCGAATGAGGGTGGAAAGGCCTTGCAGAGGGATCTGGATAGGTTGGAGAGCTGGGCGATCACCAACGACATGAAGTTCAATAAGAGCAAGTGCCGGGTCCTGCACCTGGGATGGGGAAACCCTGGCTGCACGTACAGACTGGGCGATGAGACGCTGGAGAGCAGCCTAGAAGAGAGGGATCTGGGGGTCGTGGTAGACAGCAAGTTGAATATGAGCCAGCAATGTGCCCTGGCAGCCAGGAGGGCCAACCGTGTCCTGGGGTGCATCAAGCACGACATCGCTAGTAGGTCAAGGGAGGTGATTGTCCCGCTCTACTCTGTGCTGGTGCGGACTCACCTCGAGTACTGTGTGCAGTTCTGGGCACCACAGTATAAAAAGGACATGAAACTGTTGGAGAGTGTCCAGAGGAGGGCTACGAAGATGGTGAAAGGCCTGGAGGGGAAGACGTACGAAGAACGGCTGAGGTCACTGGGCCTGTTCAGCCTGGAGAGGAGGAGGCTGAGGGGAGACCTCATCACAGTCTACAACTTCCTCGTAAGGGGGTGTTGAGAGGCAGGAGACCTTTTCTCCATTAACACTAGTGACAGGACCCACGGGAACGGGGTTAAGCTGAGGCAGGGGAAATTTAGGCTGGACGTCAGGAGGGGGTTCTTCACAGAGAGGGTGGTTGCACACTGGAACAGGCTCCCCAGGGAAGTGGTCACTGCCCCGAGCCTGTCTGAATTTAAGAAGAGATTGGACTGTGCACTTAGGCACATGGTCTGAACTTTTGGGTAGACCTGTGCGGTGTCAAGAGTTGGACTTGATGATCCTTAAGGGTCCCTTCCAACTCAGGATATTCTATGATTCTATGATTCTATGATTTTATGATTTTGCTAGTATAGCTGCCATGGGCTAGCACATTGACATTTCCATATGAAATACCTGAGAAGTGGTAGTAAATTATTATAATAACTCTATTTTTACTGGAATAAAATATGAACTGGCCATTTCTAGGTGTATGAAGAACACGCACATGTAAGTTTCTTTTTCTTTTTTCTTTTTCTTTTTTTTTTTTTTTTTTTTTTTTTTTTAATGAAATAAAAACCTTTGAACTTGGAACAATCCTCAGACTTCAAGGTCAAATTCAGTTAAACTCTGATTAGGAAATCTTTTGTGTTTTACAGTTGTCAACTTCTTGACCTTTTTTACCCATCTCTCAGATGCACGTGGGCTTTGCTCTTCCTGGAGCCAGAGGAGTTGGCTGTTGATTTATTTCTCAAGTTGAATTGCTGTGTTTCAATGACAACTTTAAGGGTCTGGGCAGACAGATCAGAGCCAACATTCACACGTTTTTAATGTACTGACATTTATGTAAACATTTTGATACAGTAGACAAAGAACTGATATTTATGATTGCCAAATTAAGAGGGATTAATCTGAGCAAATCTAGATACCTACGTTGTAAGAGTCTACATCTGCACATATCATCTAAGCTCAATTTTATCAGCAAAAAAGGAAGTTCAGTGGAACAATTTACCATACCCTGCTGTAAATGTTTAAAATGGGACAGAGAAATTGCACTCTAAAAAGCCTATTACTTGTTATGAGGTATAAAGATATGCCTACAAATGCATTCCACTCCCACTGGATCATGGCTTTCACAGAAAACAAAGACCAACTGGAATTTTATATGCATGTATTTGAATAATTTTAATTATAGTTATTAATATCCAACAGTAAAGAGAATGAGCAGTGAAGAAACAAGTGCCTCACTCTTGATCAATGTCTAACAGGTTGTTATATGTATGAGATTCTCCTTCACTTCCTTTAGTATGATTTTGTGCATTATTAAAAACCAGTTATGGCCTCTGTAGGAGACAGGCATTTGAACGAAACAGTATTTGGGTGTGATTTACTATAGTAATTTCCACGCCAGGGGTGTGAAAACAAATAATCTTTGACTTGATTCTTACATTACTCCCAATAAAGAAAAAGCTAAAGCGTGGCTTCCTTGTATAAGCATAAAATAAAAAGCGTGCTTTCATATTCATTATAATACGCAGAAATCAAACCCACCATAACTTCCTTCTTCCCACACACACCTGCAAATGGACAATCTGCAGCAGCTTGCAAATTCAGCCATCTGTTTAGGGGTTAGAGTATGCCTGCAGGCACTTGGAGAACACAAGGCTGCCTTGCACAAAGACTGGTTCCAGGAGGAAGCTGATCACAGAAGCAATTCATCTCTGTTTTCCTTTTGCCTCCAGAGTGGTTGTTTTCTGCTGACCTACAGCTGCAGTGAATTACCACCAAACATCATGCTGGCTTAGCGGTCCTGATGGGCATCGGGAGGATAACAGTCAATGTTTGACAATTACGCTCCCCTTCCCACTGGGGAAAGACAGAAAGAAAGTGGGGAAAAGCAGCCAGAAGGCCCAGTTTCAGATGTCACAGTCAGAATATGGCAGAAGTTCCTGCTGGTGGTTCCTTTGGCTGAATCTGGGTTTACTAGGGCATTAAGCAATGAATTTTTGTTTGTGTGGAAACTAGGAGACAAATATGGACCTAAGAGCATATGTTTAATGTATAGCTTTTCAGTTTGAATTAATTTTTCTTAGAATTTAGGCTCCAAAGCTTTTATTATCCCTACCTGGACTCTAGACAAAAATCTAGTCTTTTCTAACAATGCATAGTCCAAGTAATCCTCTAAATTCCTACCATTCGATACACTCTATAAGTGGTGAGAAAAGTCAAACTGATGTATTTCTTTGGAGCACTAGTGGCTTAATGGAAAAAGTTCATGACTTTGGAGTCATTCTGCATGATCATCACCCTGGGGTTTATTGAAATGGGGGTATGGGGAGAATCACTCCAATTTGAAACATAAATGTATTACTCATTAATCTCCTAAGGAAAACAGTGCCTTTGTTATATGTTCTGTTAATAAGTATTTTCAGATTTTGACACTCTGCTCCACTGTTTTAAACAGTCTAAAGTATTCACATTCAGTTGTGAATGGTATATGACTCAAACCCTCTCACTTTACTATGCCAGTTATTTTTTCCCAGCACAGTTGCTTGCAGAGATGACCCTTGATTTCAAGCATTGCTCCCAAGCATAAACACAGCTGGATGTCAAAAGAAATCAACCCAAAACAATATCTAACACATATTTGAACCCCCTATGTATTTTGACTTGCATTTTGATGCCAGTCTCCACACATCATCCCCAACAACATTTTAAGAAAACAATAGTACTGAATGATGGAAAAATATTTCACTCACAGTAGGATGTGCTTGCCTTTTTTTTTTTTTTTTTTTTTTTTTTTTTTTTTTTTTGTCTTTAAATATATTCTCTGACATTCTGAATGTAAGATTTACTAAACCACTAAAAATATTTTCCAAGAGATAGGACTATCATTTAATTTAAGAACTAAACAATGGAGCTTTTCTCAATTTATTTATTTGGTTAATTAACTTCAGCAAAATCATTGAACTAATTTGTTTCATCTTCTTTTCAGTCTTAACAGGGTAATTTTAACTGATTTTGCTGTCTTTTGAATTGCTACCCAAACTCTAACCTAAGCCCCTTTTAACCAGATAGTAAAAGATAAGGTTGTAGAGTGAGTTTGTGTGAATCAGTAACTCTCCAGAGTGTTACAGATTTAAAGGCCACAGAAGCATTGGCTGGACTCAGAAAAGAATGTTGGAATTGTATTCAGAACAGAGGATGAAATATAGGAATATACAAATCAAGTTTGGATTCCACTTTCCACTATATGTGATCAACTCCCCCACCCCTGGCTTATCCCCAGGAGAAAACTAAGAAAAACCAAAGTCTCTTCTGTTGTTTTACTGTGGTGAGAAAATATTTCCATCTCTTCCAATTTACCACCTACCATTGGAATTACTAGATGCCTGTCATTGTAACCTCATGAGACTTTCCTTAACGTTTTTCTGTAGTCAAGAACATACAAAGAACTCTTCTGAAACATCAGCTGCCCTTATATTCAGTGGTGAGCAGCCACTGAATATAATCTCTGGGCAGGAGACCCATTTCCATTAGAAAATTCCAGTGTTCCCATTGCTTTGCTGAAAGACTCTTCCAGAACATGACGCTTGGCATCCTTCTGATTTCAAGCATAAGTGTATTCATGGCTGTGTGTGTTTTGTTTTTTTTTTTTTTTTTTTTTTTTTTTTTTTTTCCTGCTTGAACTGACAGTTCTCTCCCTTCACTGATATGAGCTTTTTATCTGCTAAAGTGAATAAAATGAGGTCCTTTAATATCCTCTCATAAAAAGGAGGTTTCCCTGCTTCCAATGAATTTATTAGCCCTGACTTCACATGGTCCAAAGTAATTGCATTTTCTTGGATGCTAGTTGAGTTCTTAGGAAGTGCTTTTACAATGGTATAAACATACTTCCTCTACTGGAAATTTTTCAGGTGATACACCCTTGGATGCCCTGTCTGTTTGTATGCAAACATCACACTGACAGTTCACTGTCCCTGCTGTCTTCTGTGATGACCCCTCAGCTCATAGCAATTCTGATTAGCCCAGCTTTTTATATCTTCCTTCCTTCCTTCCTTCCTTCCTTCCTTTCTTCCTTCCTTCCTTCCTTCCTTCCTTCCTTCCTTCCTTCCTTCCTTCCTTCCTTCCTTCCTTCCTTCCTTCCTTCCTTCCTTCCTTCCTTCCTTCCTTCCTTCCTTCCTTCCTTCCTTCCTTCCTTCCTCTTTCTCTCTCTCTCCCTCTCTCTCTCTCTCTTCCTTTCTTCCCTTTCTTCCCTTGTTCCTTTTTTTTTCCTTGTGATAGTATGATTTTTCTCTGAACAAAAGATGTCTTCCAGCTCTCAGCTATTATCACATTCACACTTTTGTATTATGCTCAGTAATGATCACTTTAAGGAGAAGTCAAATATAAACTGTACTTTACTCTTATTGGTAACCTTCCTCCCAATGAACGGTTCCCCTTTCATAGACAACTAATTGCCATTTACACAAGTAATTGGGATTTACACTTTCACCTGCCCTCTAACCTCTTTCCAGATTCTACCTTCTCCAGCTAAAATAAGTTTTCTTGTTGTATTGAATCAAAGGCTTCACCAAAGTCCAAAATCTTCAGAGTCACTCTTTTTGTTTCAAAAGGCAAAAGAATCTAGCAGGCTAATCTGACACAATCTTCCTTTAGCCATGTCTAATCTTCCACATTACTTCCATGCATTCTTTTTGTTCTTCGTCCAAGATTTGGTCAACACCCTCTGTATATTATAGTCAAGAGACCATTCTGGACTAATTTCTACTTTACTCCCAGCTCTGCCATAGTAACTTGGAAAGGAGTCGCTAAGCAAGAGGTCTCTGAAGCTTTAATCTTCTCCATGAGCACTTCATTCATACCCCATTCAGGATCACTGGACTGCTGGTAAGAGGTAGAGTATGGTAACATGATTTCTTCAAGATTTTATTTATTTTTTTAAATTATTAAGCCAAGAGTAAATGCTGAAATGCAGTCCTACACAGAGAAATCTTTACACAAGTACTTTAACTTGGTATTTTCAAAATAAATTATTCCATAGTAAAAAATAGGGATGCCTCTTTTGCAAACAGCTGCACTCCTCAGTTTTTATCATCTATTATAAAAAACTTTTTGCCAGATCCATGTTCAGGTAAATTTAAATAAGTTGTTTCATGCTGCATCTGAATTCTGCATTATAGTTTTTGGAGTTATCTTGGAAACCTCTTATTACATGTTTTAGTGTTATTTTTATTTTGCTATTACTTCTTATTTATATGGTATGAACAAGTCTGAAAAATGCATTTTATTGAGGTGGAAGTGGACTATGATTGAGGGAACTAGATAATATTAATAGTTCACAAATTCACTCCACGCATGAATGAACATCTTTATTGATTGCAAGATTTACAATAAAACTTTGTGTATAAAATACATGCATCAAAGAGTGCTAGTTTTCCTGGCAGACCTTAAATTATAGTAAACATTGTCAAGAACCATGTGGTTTTATATTAAAAAGGCAATACAATGTGATAAAGCATCAAAACGAACAGTTTAACTTTGTACCTTATATAAAATACATGGATCAAACTAAAAGTCTTTCTTAAAACATACATAGAAAGATAGAAAATAAAACTAGAAAACTTTTTTTTTTTTTTTTTTTTTTTTTTGCTGTGATACATTATGCTGATGAAAGACTCCTGTTTCAATAACCACATCTCAGTGTAAAAAACAGCTTTAATTTATTTTTCCAGAACCCTAAGATGGCCTCACTGAATTTCTGGCCTTCATCTGTATTCCAGACACATACTTTCAGAATTTTTGAGATGTCTGAATGTTGTTTGATTTGCATCCAACTTGCTGACACAGCCCCAGTTTTGTTGCAGATCAAATAATCTAGCTTTTTGTAGGCAAGTGATTAGGAATTCTTATTGATGATTTATACAGTCCTGAATAAACTCATTTTATTTGGCTTGTCATAACCAGCTTTAATTTTCTGTTCTGCTAGTAAAAAGCTTAGTGGTTTGTTTATTGTACTGCTGTAATGTCAACAACATAATCTACTTTAAAGAGTAAAGTCAATATTGTATTTTATTAAAGCAAATGGGAAGTTTAATTATATGTTTCAGTTAACCTTGGCTTTGTGTTAGCCTTTTTCTGCTAATATTATTTTCTGTAAGTAAATCTTTATTCAAAGCTCTTATGTCCTGCTTCTTCCCAGATCTAACGGCCAGCAGGTAGTGTCTCTTGCAGGACTTGTTTGCAAGGGTTAGATATATTTTTCTCTTCTGGCACGTTGCCTTTGTGGATGTAGTAGTTGTCCTAGGGCTAATAACCATTTACGTTAATAAAAAGATGTACATGACATTGAGCCATGACCCTTGCTGAAGCCTGGGGTAAAAATTGGTTCTAGCTTTGAGAAGGCTTTGTATTGGATCTCTGGAGTGATTTGGGAATCCACAGGATATCCAGGAATCCACATGGGGCTAGTGGCACAGGACTTACAAGAGACCCGTCTGATAGCTGAAGGCTGAGCTGGATATGTTACATGTAGGCAAGTAAAGCAAATCCTTCCTGCAAAATGAAGCATACCTGTCAAACCTGGCCACCACATTAGATACACAAATCATTTCAATATTCATCACAAGGTGAAGTAGTCACAAACCAGATGTGTCCTACCAAGTCTTGACCTCTAGGCTACTGAATCTGGCTGTAGGAGAAGGAGGGATGAGATGTATATGTTCCAGGTCCTACTCTCTTATTGCTTGAACCTGCATTTGAATGTCAGAAGGATAAACTGTGCAGTGAGTTTTTATTACTGCAGCTCTAGAAAACTCAATGGGACAGAAAATAAATAAATATATATATATATGTATAAAAAAAATGAATATCTCTGGCTGGCAATTAAAAAAAAAAAAAAGCTTTTGTAGTGCTGAGTTGACCAATATTGTAGAAACAAAGCATATGAGTAGAGTAACGGGGAAACAGAAACTCAGTATATCTAATATACCTCAAGGAAAGAGGGTTAACAGCAAATTAATGTTGAAGTGAAAGAGGGTGAGGATCACATCCGCAAAAATCCCTATTTAAAAAATGTTAATATTTAGGGTCTCCTTGAAGTGATGACTGATTTTCAAAAATCAGATTAGAGGAAGTTGCAGGTGCTCTTATCAGGCTTTTTTTTTTTTTTTTTTTCTGCCCACATTCATCAGTAGACACAGTGGGAACCACAGACTATTAAAAGCTGTGGGCCTTTTATTTACCTTTATTGGTTCTATTTGAAAAAAAAATAATAAAAAATAAAAAAATAATAATTTGCATGTTGAATCTGGCATCTTATCATGAAATTTTAAAGCTTCAGGTGACCAAAAGTTGAAGCTTAAATTACTTACACTGGGCTAATACAATCTGTCCAGTCTATAATGTATAAGTTCCTTGAGATGTAGAGACCAGGTCAACTGTGAGCTGTGGTAATACATATATTTTATTTATTTATTTATTTATTTATTTATTTATTGCTGAAAACATATTTGTTATTTTAAAAATTAATTTAAATTATTTTCTATTAACCTAAATAAAGAAATTTTAAAAGACAGCAAAATATCCTTGTGGTTTGTAAAATCACCTCAACCTATATTTTAGATAACAGTACTTCAAAAATTTGATTTTTTTTGAAACTAGTTCACTACATCTCAAATTATCTAGTTGAATGGACTGCAAGCTATAAGTCTGAATAACTTTTCTCTCAGAAAATTTAGAAAATTTAACAAGTTTTACATAAGCAAAATTATCAAGGAATGATTAGGCCAGAATACTGTTAACTACATGTACAGATATCAATGAATGAGCAGAAATAAAGCAAGAATTTGATTAAAACACTATACATTATACAGCAGAAAAATGTAAGCAAGTATTTAACACCAATGATTCCTCTAATTCCATGTTGTTACTTCTTCATAGTTCTTGAGATACTGTTATAAGACGTTATCAAAATAATGCCTTAAGCTTTTGTCAGTTTATATATATATATATATATATATATATTTTTTTTTTTTTCCACTGTCAAATTCTTATTGTCAGTAATGTATTGATTCAAGATAAATTTCTTCTGACCAATTAAGGTGATTCTCCCGGAGCAACACAAACTGATCAATATTGTCTACATATAGTAGACAATACCTCAACCCCATTCAGATCCTGAGACCCATTTAGCCTATTAGATGAATGCATAAAGACAAGGATATTAGCTACTCTGTTAAATTAATTATAGTGACACCCTTCTGTGATTTACAGTAGAATAACCTCCCTCATCCCCAGAAGGGGACTCTTACATTCTAGCAGGGTAAGAGTCACCTAACGAAGTATCACCCCCTGGGAAGCCTAAAGTGGTCTCTTTGAGGCAGTAAGAAATAATCTGTATGGGTGGACGGATACTTCACTGAACTAACAGAAATGAGCAAGAAAAATCATAATGGAAACCTAAGAGCTAGAAAAAAAAAAATCCCCAATTTCTTGGTCCCTGCAGGTGATAACTGCAGGTGCTAACATGCTCTATAGCATGAGAGTTTATTATCCTTATTGTAACGGCAACATACATAATGACAAATGTTATTAGTGGTCATAAAAATTATCCAACCCTTCAGAATTTCTGTGACAGTATTTAAATCAAATACCTCCTTCAATGATAAAGTCCAAATTGCTGAATACAGATGTATGTGTATATATTATCTGAAACTCTCAATTTCATTTAACTGTGCTATTCCCTGTGCAATGTTCTTCATAATTTTCATAGTAAACTCTCCTAAAATCCCTCTTCTCAGGCAGCTAAGCAATTCCAATCCTTGTGACACCTCTGTTTATGCTCTATTGCTGTTTATTTTGCCCCATGTGAGTTTTATAATCTCATTTATGGTTTTCCTAATGTTGGGTGAGCATACTTGTATTAAGCATATAAGTATTAAGTACAGAAGTGTACTATTCATTAATGTCTATTAGTGCAGCTGAATTTTGTTGGCTTTACAGATTTTAATCTTTTTGAGCACAGTTGCCAAGTTACATACAATAATCTTGGGTTATTTTTCTCAGGAAATCCCATGAGTACTCACGAAAAGCTTTGACTGTTTTGTCCACTATTACTAGTCAGGCCATGGTCCTTTGGTGTTTTTGGTGTTACTTACTCACTTAGCTGTCAGAAGGTTGGATTTGTTTCACATAATTGACACTAACATTTTTCCTCCTTTGTTGACTTAAAAGAGTGAGGCAACCATAGATTCTTAGATCCTTTTATTCTTATTATTTTTACATTTACAAATGAGTGTCATTGATCTTTTGTGGTTAAAGCTGGTGATAAGAATAATATAGACCAAACCACTGATGTTTTCATGCTAAGAAATGAAGATCACTGCTTCATGTATAACTTGGCAAGAAGTGGTAAGAGAATTTTCCTTCTCTTTGGGTAATAAAATTCACTGCAGAGAGCCAGAACTTTATACAGTTCAGTGCAGGTCTGCTGAGGTCAGTGTTGCTCCATCTGAAAGTCCAACAGAGAGCAGGTCCTCTGATTGCTGTGAAGAGAAAGGTGAAAATTCAAAGCATTGACACTGCTAACTCATTTCATGAATAAGACATCACAGGCCAATATTCTTGTGTGTCTATCCTCTCACAGGGCTCATATACTTTATGGAATGCCAACCTGTCTTGCAATGGCTTGCAGACCAGACGTCTGTTGAAAAAATCACAAATGGGTGAAATCATACAATGTATTGATCCTGCAGGTAGAAAGCATCTAAACTGTGACACTACGCCTAGATAAAATTCTGCCCATGTAGTTTCATGATTTGAGTGTCCCTCCTCTTCTACAAGAGTTTAGATTTTTTTTTTTTTTATTATATTTTTTTCAGATTATCTGGTCAAGCATTAGCTGCTGAAATATTTGGACTGATGCCCCTGGGTGGTTATTCAGGTACCAATGGTAAGACTTCCCTTTTTGAATTACAAGATAAGTGGTGAAATGAAATGAAATTAAATGAAATTTACTCAGATTTTCATGACTGGGATTCTGATTTCCTGTATTTATTTGGCAAATACAAGGCACTGCTTGTAGTTTTAGATGCCCCAGGTGATTAGTATGAATGGGAAAACAAAACATTTCTAAAACGTGCATGCTGAAAAGTGAGTCTGCAGAGATAGTACAGCACTGCAGGGTGCCCTGCTTACTTTGTCTTATTGACGTTATGTCAGATTTGGTCAGACAACAAGCAAAATGATCATTTTTCTAACCACTGCCATAGTAAACTCACTGTGGAAGCTAACAACCAAAATATGATCTTTCTGGCTCATGAATCAATAACAGTAACAAAGCACTTACAGGCCATACTCTTCTCTCAATTGCACTTGTATAATTCAATTGTGAAACAAAACAACAACAACAACAACAACAAAAACACAAAACAAACAAACAAAACAAACAAACAAACAAAAAAAACCACACCAGCCTTCATCTGAGGGGCACTACTGAACTGCTGCTACAATTTCATTGAAATAACTGGAATTCAAGGGCATTATGCTTAATTTTCTTTGTGGAACATGAAGCTCTGGTCTTCCACTGAAAGGGTCAAAGACTGAATCGAGGACACATGTCCAGTAGACTTGCACAGGATTCCACAGGATAACCTATTCTCTTTAAAGCTTGTTGCAAACCACTGTATGTCGTTTAGCTCTTGTTCATTGCTTTTCACACTGTACACTCACGTCTTGTGAAGGGTCTCCTATACAAATACCTCACTGATCTCTCAGGCCTGATCAGAGGCAGCTGGTGCTTTGAAGTCACTGAAGAAAAGATATTAGAGAAGTACATTGTATTAATAGTTGTTACCATGAGGCTACATCAAACTACAGAGAAGAAATGTCTGTTGGTATTTTCTGTCATCTGAGACACTTACATCAACAGTAACTGAAAGGTTTTATCCACACAAGTCTGGCATGAAAATTAACGGATAACAAATCAGTCACTCTGAAGGACCATATTTTATTTTCACATTCGTACTCTAGAAGAAACTTGATATAAGAGAAACTTTAGGAAATCCTCAAATCAATAAGTAGAGAAGCTACCTTCAGTTTCTGAGCAACAAGGGAAAAAAGATTTGCTGAAAATATGTTCCTCTTTCATTGGCTCTATAAGACCTCTATTCTCTGATAAAAGGATGAAGAAAATTTCAGAGCTATAATTAGATTTAGATTCCGTAGAAGTGAACTTTAGCATATGGATTGCAATTAACTCCTCCTGACAGTTAGAACAAAGTGCAGAGACAAACGATGTCATACCTGTTAAACAAAAGGTCAGATTCAAACCACGATTCAGGTATCAAAAATAACACTTCCTAGCATTATTCAGCTGCATACGTTCTGGATTTTCAGCCTTGCAAAGCCTGAATTGCCAGCTATCCCCTTTGCTGGCAGCTGAACTCAGTAGGGTCCCAATTCTAATATCCCCTAAGTCACACTGCAGGACCTCAGACAGGCACATGACCCTGCAACCTGCTGATTAAGGCACTCGTGGGTGAGATGTTGAGCTTTCATCTCTGTTCTGTCACTATGTTGACATTAACTGTTACTGACTGAAATACACAGTGTCTCTATAGCAAGGACCTGGGCTGTACCTTGGGATTTCTGGTACTCTTTTGGATGACAATTTCAACATCCTCAGGCAGAGGCTGACATTAAACCTATTAAACTTCTCCTTCCTGAAATTCTCTAGCTGCTTTCTACTGTATTAGAGAGAAATGATACAATCACCTATAGATCCTGTGTTTTGAAAGTGAGCACTTTCTGCACTCAGAAAGAAAAGAAAAAAGGTTCTTCCCAAGGAGTGACACCTTGATCTGCTGAGAAAACAGCAAATCTCAATCTGATGCAGAAATCTGACAGAGGGATGATAGGATATATCCTGCAATTAGGTTAGAGTTGGTCTGGACATCCCTAATCCAGAACATGTCCCATTCTGTGGCGTACAGCCCCATGCACTGATGTGTTAAGGTAAAAGTTTTCTCTTTGGAATAAGGATGAAGTACGGAGAACTGCAGCACCTTATTGTTTGGGTACCTGGGTTATTTATAGCCATTGTCTGCAAAGGGTCAATAAACCTCTTTGAAAGGGGTCTGAAAGGCCCATGAAAAAAGCTGGCACAACACCTGTTAGAGCAGATTGCCTGATATCTAATGTTATCAAAGAAATATATCAAAGATATAAAAGATGTATATAAAATTTATATCAAAGATATAAAAATTTTTAACATAATAGGTGTATTGGTGCTTTAGGCTTAGCAATGAATTTGAAAATATTTATGTTCTCTCACATTATGGATTTTCAGTAGATTCACTGTTTTGAATTTTTTTTTTAATGATTTCCTTTGCATATACAAAATAATTCTCAACAGATAAGAAGAGTATCAAAGAAATATATCTGATATATTTGTTGTGTTTATCTTGCACTTCTTGACCTGTTACTGCTGTAAAGGGCTATGAAGATGGTGAAGAGCCTGGAGAGGAAGACGTATGAGGAGCGGCTGAGGTCACTTGGCCTGTTCAGCCTGGAAAAAGGAGGCTGATGGCAGCTGTACATCCAAGAGGCAATTAGGAACATCTTCCTAACCTGCCTGACAGCTGTGATTTATCTCCCACTGGTATTGTATGGTAGAGTAAAGCAAGGGGGGTCTGCAGAAGTTCTAAGATATGGGTTCAGATCAAGAATGTCACAGTTTGGGAAACAAATCAGCTCTCTGACCTTGCTTTAACATATGCTTTGAACACATTCTGTCTTAGAGCAAACTCGAGGTAATTCTGTCTCCTTAAGAGGCTTTTACTTGTTATTGCTCACTGTATTCCTTCATGGCAGGTGGCACAGTCTTTGCTCTCATGCTTTGAAAGGTCTTCTTTTGTAGAGGTATCTAATACGTGTAAAGTCCACCCCTGTGTAAATCACCGAAGCTACCAGATAATACTCTGAACTTTCCAAAGTATTCTCCAACAGACCTAGTGATAGCACACAGGATTTGTCTGCTTGTGTTAGTGGTGTCTTTTGGGGAAAACTGTGATGCATCAGGACCTGGAGAACTTCAAATCTAACAGTATTTTCACTGTTTTAGAATCATAGAATCATAGAATATCCTGAGTTGGAAGGGACCCTTAAGGATCATCAAGTCCAACTCTTGACACCGCACAGGTCTACCCAAAAGTTCAGATCATGTGCCTAAGTGCACAGTCCAATCTCTTCTTAAATTCAGACAGGCTCGGGGCAGTGACCACTTCCCTGGGGAGCCTGTTCCAGTGTGCAACCACCCTCTCTGTGAAGAACCCCCTCCTGACGTCCAGCCTAAATTTCCCCTGCCTCAGCTTAACCCCGTTCCCGTGGGTCCTGTCACTAGTGTTAATGGAGAAAAGGTCTCCTGCCTCTCAACACCCCCTTACGAGGAAGTTGTAGACTGTGATGAGGTCTCCCCTCAGCCTTCTCTTCTCCAGGCTGAACAGGCCCAGTGACCTCAGCCGTTCCTCGTATGTCTTCCCCTCCAGGCCTTTCACCATCTTCGTAGCCCTCCTCTGGACACTTTCCAACAGTTTCATGTCCTTTTTATACTGTGGTGCCCAGAACTGCACACAGTACTCGAGGTGAGGCCGCACCAGCGCAGAGTAGAGCGGGACAATCACCTGCCTTGACCTACTAGCGATGCCGTTTTGCTGCATGGTGTTTGCTAAATCACTTTTCCCACGTTGACTTCTGTTTCACTATCTGGAAAATAGGCACAGTGATGCCACTCCATTTTATTGAAGTGTAATGAGGACAGTTTACTGAAATGTTTTGTCTGAAAGCTAAATAATGTTGTATACATTTAACATTTTACAAAACACTTCACAGTGAGTTTTATTCTAGGTGTGATTCCAGTGTTGTATGTGTGGTTTTCTATTAGCGGTATCTGTGTTGTTAGAAAAAAAAGGAAAATTGCTTTTATTATCTTATTTATTTTCATGTAAAATGTACTTATTTTACAGAAGAAAAATAAGACATCTGTACTTGATCGTCAGATAGGCAATTCCTCCAAAATTATGGTTTTCTTACCCTGATCTGCAGTTTGATTATAATTCATGTTGTCAGTCTACAGAGAAACTCTGATTATATCAATATTTGATCCTGACCACAATGGAAGCAGGACGTATTAAATAATTTATAAGAAAGCATATTGTGATGCTTCAAGTCCATTTCACTGGACAAAAGAATTCCAAAGAGTACAGTTGCACTTTAAATAAAATTTCAGCATTTTCTTTTTTAATTAAAACCAAACTATGGTATGATGATCCTTGGCTGATGTAAACCGAGACAACTGTGCATAGCAATTTACACCAGGTGAGGACTGCGTTCTGGGACTTTCCTTGATTTGCAAGAGAAATTTCAAAAAAAAAAAGTGTCCCCACATAGCAAAAATGCACTTAAAAGTAAAAAAAATAAACACCAAAATGCTTTTTAAAATTATTTTAAACTTGTCTCAAATTTTTAAATTTCATTTTAAAATCTAGGGTTTGTTTGTTTGTTTGTTTGTTTGTTTTATTTTATAGCTCTATAGGAGTATAAAATGTTTTTTAACATAATAGGTGTATTGGTGCTTTAGGCTTAGCAATGAATTTGAAAATATTTATGTTCTCTCACATTATGTATTTTCAGTAGATTCACTATTTTGATTTTTTTTTAATGATTTCCTTTGCATATACAAAATAATTCTCAACAGATAAGAATAGGAATATTTTTACTTATACATTTATTATTATTACTTGTAATAATTATTGCTATTTCTGTTAATCAGGAAACTTTGCACTACAACAACAAAACTAATTTCAGGAAAAGCACATTGTACAGAGAATCTAATTATTTTTTAATTGGTAGAATGATTTCTGTGTCTGTCACCTCTGGTTTTGAGTCTAGATTATTTCTGCTTTTCTGTTCTATTCCCTCTCTCCCCTCTCCTTTTTCATATGCGTGCTTTCCTGTTGCACTTTCTTTCCTTATATTCTTGTTTCATGTCTGCTTAGCTAGATGACCTTATGAAATCACAATCTGGAACAACTCTGAATGCAGTCTCTCTACTTAGATCTCTCAAATATGCCTTTCTTTTCAGAACCCGAAAGATAAATTTAATTAAGGTTTTTGGCTTTTCTTAATTTGGAGTATTACAGTGGTGTAACTGCACTTTCTGAGATTCTGGTAGCCAGAACATTTTTGGTTTCCATAGATGTCAAGCTAAGAATTTAACAATTTCATTTTTTTACCCCTTTTTCCTACTTCTTTCCCCTTCCCTCTTTTCCTCCTCCCTCCCACCCCCCACCCCCCTTTCATCTTTTCCTTTTTTCTTTCTTCTTTTCCTTTCTATCTTCTTTTTCCTTATCTCTCTTTCTATGCATTCTCTTATGTTTAGAAACTTTGATGAATTCAAATTTCCTGAGGAATTCTTTATGGTCTGATATTCTTCATCCCATTATTTCTGGACATATACAGTGCTCAAGCATAAATTAAGATCCTCATCTTTTTATGTCTGATATTCAGTATGACTCTTTCTATTGTGTACTTAAAATATACCAGTTAGCATTCCTATTGCCTTTCATTAAATTAATTTTGACCATACTCTCTACAATTTTGTTTAGCATTTTGTAAATTAAGTTTTATTGTTGTTGTTGTTGTTGTTGATGATGTTTTTTGAATCCTCTACTTATACAAGTCTAATATACATCCTTATCATTTAAACATCTCTTCCTTCCTTCTTTCTGTGGACTATAACACAATGGTCTGCAACACAATACAATGGGGGAGAAAAAATCTCTCATCAGCTACAATCATATCGGCAATCAGCTAATTATTGACTATTTCTGTTTACAGGAGGAAGCAATTTGCTTTCCAAGTGATAACGAAAGACAGGTGATAATGGGCAATAGCTTATATTTAAATATTTGTATGTGTTTCTGAGGTCCTGTGGTCTGTCACTCTTCCTGTCTGTTTAATAGTCTTCCTAGATCTTGTTAGTCAGTTGCTGCAAATTACCTCCAAACCATCTGTGAAGGCTGGAAGCTGAATCACTTCATCACAGACAGCAAACCTCCAAATCATAAGGGCATAACAAAACTTTTCTGCAGCATGCTGTGCTTTATTCTCAGTTAGCTCCCAGACTAGGAGGATAGTCCAGCTGGGCTATGCAGTTTTGCTGAGAGAATAGTTTAATAAATTGAAATGTGTTGTCAGAGTGACACTGTTCTGCTTTCACTGCTATGTCTACTGCTTTTTCGTGGTGTTGATCTGGACACAGTACCTTGTTCAGAGCTAGCTTGGCTATGTATAGCACGGCACTGTGTTATGAGTCATAACTATTCCCAGAGTGATTTGCTCAGTGTCATGAAACTATCCTCAACTGGTATGAGTTCTTCCACAAGTACTTCCACTGTCCATCCTGGCATTTAGGTTATGGTTGTGAAAAAAAAAAAAAAATCAAACATATCTGGAGGTTTTTTATAATTTATATTGTACTGGTTTCTGCTTCAAGGTATCTGGTTTCTAACACCAACAAATGAATTTCCTGCCATTGAAACCTGAGAGTGGAGCTGATGGCCTTTAAACAAGACAGATAGGTGATCAATAAAAGGTTTCTTCCATCTAAGGGAGGGTAGGATGAAGTGTCGCTACAATGCACAAATCTTCACAGCATTTTCAGCTCAGACATGTCCCATTAGTAGTAAAATAAAAGTAAACAGAACATCAACAGTAAACATCTACTTCCTTGAGAGATCACCAAGATCATTTTTAGTCACTTAGAAAATTTACCTGCAAAGATAAATGTCTCTGTACTCTTTTTCACTTATCTTTCATTAAATTGTAAAAGTATTGGCAATGATTAACCTGCCCCAGTATGCCCTTAAGAGGATCCATGATATATTCTGATTTTGTTTATTTTTTCATCCTACTATTTGTTTAGCTATTCTAAAATTTCAACTTTTTAGGGTTTAGAATGAAACAATTAAAGTTCCTTCCCTGTGGAGGAATGACAAGCACATTTTTTATATTTACTGTTATTGAGAAGAAACTATTCCCTTTTTCATTATGCAAATAGATCCAGAAATAATTAGGAAGTATGATAATGATATATGCAAATCCCTGCACTAACGATTTGTTCCTATTTTATATCATAGTAAACGCGCTTTGACTTTCAAAACAAAATAAATACAGTATGCTTTGTAGACTTGGGAGGAACAACCCAAAACTATATACTTGGTTACCTTCCTAATAAAGTAAAAGAAAGTCAAGGTGCCTTACAACTCTTCCAATTGCATTGTTGAGAGATGGTAACAGCAATGGGCATGAATAGGTCTTCTGGGTCATATTCTCTCATTTCCTGATGTCGCAGACTGCAATATTAAATATTCCTAATTCCAAATATTCAGGACCATGGACATGTGATGTCCCAATATAGCTAACCTTGGTGCATGAAATACACAGTTAGGTAAGTGCCCCAAGATTACACATTCAGTAAGAGGCACTGAAGTATCAGCAAAGATGTTATGCAAGTAAAAGCTGGAAAGGTGGTGTTTTCATTTGATTCTGCATTATCTAGGCCTGCAATGCAAGAGCAAAGAAGTGGTTTGGAGTCACCTCCTCCAGTTTTCACTCCATCCCTCTCTGAAGTGAAGAAAGAGAAAAACTGAAAATTAGGCTCCTGCTGTTCACACATTCAAGACCTTTCAGGATCAGGCTCCTTATCAGCATTGCTTTTTCTGAGCATACATCATTCATTTTTTATTTTATTTTATTTTTTATTTTTTGTCAAATCCAGAGTCCCACAAGGATTAGTGTTCACTTTTTAAAAACTTACATGAACTCAAATTTGCATTTTGCATTTCAATCTGCCTCTCTAAGTACAATGTAATTCAGACCCATCTGAGTGATATAAATTACATTTTAGAACTAGCTAGTTAATTATGTGAGAGACAGATATTTTTTTTAAAAAAAAAAAAAAAAAAGAAAAAGATGGAGGAAAAAGAAACTCAGATTTGATTTACTGGCATGTAGTCCCTATATTACAAGGGCTCTGTAATTTTTAAACAATCTTTAATAACTGTCACCCCTACTAAAGTAGCTGAGTATGCCAAACAAAGCAGGGTGAAATAACATTTTTCAGGCTTGGTGAAATAAAAAATTAGAGTGAGGTGAATACTATATAGAGCTGAGTCAAAAAAAGTTTTTCAAATTGTTCAGCAACAGTGTTAAATCAAAACAAATGAAAAATGCGTTTTTTTTTTTTTTGGTTGTTGTTTGGTTGTTTGGTTGTTTTTTTGCTAGGTGAACCTGACGTACTTTGCTTTATATTGAATTTTTTAACCTATTTGGCTAACCTCAATTTTCTTCTGATTTCAGTCACTGTTTGTATGAGTCATAATCTTCTGAAATAAGGTCTAGAAATTTCACAGCCCTTCTCATCTGAGATGAGAAGCAATTCAGATTATCCCAATAAGATTTACCTCAGCCTTGGTGAATACCTTTCTGCCTATCTATTAATTGGTGCGATGTTACCTGCTCAACCAGCCCTTGTGACACTCATGCACAGCTAGGGAGAATCTTTTCAAGCTCAAGTCCTAGCAGTACCAATAACAGAATCTGTCATCCTGGGGTGTTTATTTAGCAGTGCTTCAAGCAGTTTGTGTTTAAAAGGGTTAGTGGTAGGGTAGCCTTCACTGAGGCCTTGTTACGGTTGAAAATGAGATTTCCATGTTTCCACAAGGAGTTTAACTGTTTACTCCAGTTGATTTTAAGGGTGGCTAGGATTTAAGTCTTTTAGACGTTTTTGAAAATTCTATCCTACTTACTTAATGTCTGTTTAGTGTTTTAAACATGTAAAAAAAATGTGTATAAATGTGAAGTATTCTTGCAGTTCATGAAACATCCATGCAGCAGGTTGAGAGGTATTTAGGTGAACTGTATCACCAAAGACTTATGAAGAAATGATCAGACTCTCATAATTGAGGCATTTTTTACAAATAAATCACACACTGAAATAAAAATAAAAATGACTATACATACAGACAGTAGCAAATAGTTCAAACAGCTGCAGTTATACTAGTACACAAAAGAAGTGAGAGTTTGGGTGACATTGGAAAAATGCTCATTTGGACTTAATGAAATTAATCTTTACTATTACTTAAAAAACAGGGAAAAGGAAAAGAAATAATTGGGTTGCTAAGTTCTACAGTGACCGAATAATGGTCCCATTTTTTTTCTCAAAAGTGTTGAACCACCCGAATTTCACAAATCTATCCACAGAAAATGTTGAGTCGTTGGCTAAAAAAAAAGAACACTTTTTTAGAAGGCTGTGATTTGAAATTTCAAAAGAACTCAACATGAATATCTGAAGCCATGGCTCTGTACAGAGGAAGAGATTTATTTATTTTTTTTTTTAATTGGTCTCATGATTTGAACTCATTAAACAACTAGCTTTACCTTTGATGGTGAACCAAAATCTAAACATATATATGAGGTGGTTTTGGTACAGCAAAACATCCTCTTTTACCCACTAAAAAGTAAACGTAATAATATTTAGTCTTGAAACATTTCAATATTCCAATATTTATTATTTTCTCAACATTTGCTTTTTATTTATTTTGATTCAAAGTATCTGTAGGGTTTTTTTTCTTTTTTTTTTTTTTTTTTTTCTTTTTTCCTTTCCTTAACAGCATAATGCAGCATAATGAATTTAATCTGAATCCTGGTAAGAAGACCAGTATTCCTCTTAATTTTGAAATTCATAACTCTTGCTGAGAAGTTTAAGAAAAACAAAAATACAGATAGACCCTTTCAGAAATGATTTAAGTAATATTCAGTGGGGATTTTTCCAGGAGCTTTCAGATGTGAGTATTGTTCCATGGAAATCCACTTGGAAGTAGATTTCTCTGGCTGTAAGCAAGACACCTCTTCAACTGTTCAGTCTAGAAGAGCTAGCTGTTGGTGTTCAGCACCTCATCTATTAACAAGAGATTTTAAACTACATAGTCAGTGGACCAATAATCATTAGAACAGTCTCAAGATGCACAATAGAGGTTCAGATTCACTGGAAATGTTCCTAATGAATTTTTGCATGGTGCAGAGTATTTGAATTACTTTATTTTTTTGGGGGGGGGGGTAGGCTGAAAAATATATATAAGGAAAAGAGTGATGCTGTCTAAAAATATCCATTAAGAGCCCTCTAAAAATTCAAATCAGATATGATATGTAGGTTGAGAAGCCCAATTTTTTTTCAGTGACATAACGTATTTAATCTTTATGTTTCTTTTATGTATTTGATTTTCTACCGACTGTGTATAATGAAATATCTTCTAAGTTTTGAACACTGATGCATAATACCCTGGGGAGTTCTCCAAGGTTATTAAATCCATTGCTTTGTCACAAGTTACCAGAGGCTACACTAACTCTCTCCTCCATTTGGAAAGCTGCTATAATATTTCTAGTCCTCAACAATGAATAATGTGATTAGTACCTTAGGGAATACAAACAAAAACATTAACAAAGTACATTTTCCAATATTTAAGAGGGTAAGCCAATCCTCAAAACAAAAGTTGCATGTTCTTGAACACTGTCTAATAACATTAACCTGAAATCACTTGATTTAATTGCCCTGTTAAGCAGTTTATTGCATTACTTATGGGATAATAGAATGAGTTCAATGTGGGTTCATTGCATTATCTTATAAACAATGTAGCACATCATTAAACAGGATGATAGAAATCAATGTATTTTATAAGAAACGATTATGAAGGCTCATGTAAATATGCTAATGTGAACAGTAGAAAGACCTCATTGTGACAAGGGAAAAAAGGCCTTTGCGAGGATAAAAAGGCAAAGCAATGTCAAACTATAATTCCCCAGCATCAGATTAGAAACACAGTTCTCTGAAATTGTTAGTTTCCCTCTAGTCTGATGCACTGCCCTTAAGTCTTCACCCCGTATTATACTGAAATCTCTTGCTTAGCTTAGAGAAAATAATTGTAACCAGGTATTTTGGCAGTTCCGTTTTTAGTGCATGTAGCACAGGTGTGCAACAATCTTCCTGGCATCTAACTTGTAAAGTTGTGATGATCTGTTTTGACTTGCTTGTCTAGAGGGAATGCAAATAGAAATGTTCAGAAGAGGCTGAGGAAAAAGGTCAGATGCTTCAGTCTACTCTGGAAAAAGTAGTGTCACGTTCTCAGAGGGAATGGACAGGGATGCAGAGAGAAATGCTAGCACCCATGGCTCAAAAACACCTTACCCTAGCCAGGCACACCTGTCTTTGCATGTCATGACATCCTTTCGCTACAGCCATGTGAATTTATAGATATGATAATGAATGAAAGGTCCAGTTCTGGTCTCCTTCCCTCCAGAAATTAGAACAGATCAAAATAAGGAAATACCCTTCCAGAAACCAGAGACAAAGTGAGAGTGGTTCAGTGATCCTAGCCAATTTGCAATGTATCTGTTTGCTGAGCTCCAGAGCCTGGAGTGTGTCTGTTGGGGTGTGTGGGTGTGTGGGGGTGTGTGTGGGTGTGTGTGGGGGTGTGTGTGTGTGTGGGGGGGGATAGCAAGACCAGGAGATAGCAGCAACCTTTGGCTCTGTCCTGCATTAGGAACATTTCATACTCCACCTTTCAAAAACTGCAGCAAGATGGCCTATCTCATGCTGTGTGCACTGACATTTCTGTGTACACTCAAGATGTTTTTTAATTAATCAAAGCAATTTTCAGAGTTGGGAACTAGTGGAGACATGATTAGCTCCATATATCTAACTCTCTCCTGGCTTGCAACTTGACTGAGCAATGCAGAGTTTTCAGGGTTTAACTTTTAGTCTAGCAAAATGAAGTCTTGACTGTAAAAAATGGTGGCAGGGAGTTGCTGTTTTATGGCTTTCAGTGAAAACAGAGGCTGTATTCCTCACAGTAAATCATATCTTTGTTCCCTCAAAGCTCACAGACAAAAATCTAATAGATTATTATTATTTTTTTTTTCCCCCTGTGGAAAATTTTTAGGTGGGATGAACAAGCTACAATTAAAAATATTGGCCAGAACAAATTAAGATACAACTTTATAAACAGTTGTTCATTGAATGATCATTTTCTGAAGTGGGAGGACACAGGGTCAAGACCGTATTCCCATCATTGCAAAGGTGTCTAAGTGTCTTTTGAATACTCACCGGGAATAAGATTGCCACAGATTTTTTTTAATTATTATTTTTATTTATTTATTTTTAACCTGGATATCAGTATCCAATACATTATTTTAAATATTCTCCAGTTAGCTATTGTCATTTGTTACAGCTTCTCTAAACATCTTGAATTGTAACCTTTTCTTAGCAGTACCATATTCTTGCCTGACAGAAAATAAAAACTTCAGGACAGGTATTTCTTCCTCCCATGGCTTTTATATTCAGTTTTAGCAGAAGTGCTTTGATTTACATTGGCTAAAAGTAAAGGAAAACCAGTTTCTGTTAGAGAAGAAGGGCATGTTTGTCCCTTAACCAGGGCATTTATGCATAAAAAGTTTCATTGTATTTCCTAGGAGGAAATACAGGGATGGTTATCAATGTTTGCTGGCTTCTAGTTTAGCACAGAAAAGCCATTACAATTGCTCCTGGGAGCTACTCAGGGAAAGTTTTTGATTGATGAAACTTGAGTGAAGATAATCGAATAGAATCTGTTTTACTTGTCATTTTACCAGAAGTGTTGAGGCTAGTGTGTGTTGTTACATGCCATGGAACCATGGACTGTGCTGGGAAGGGGTCATCACCCAAATGTCTGTGTTCTTCACACAGAAGATAAAGGATAGGTTATACAGAGGCTCAATCTTTGAGTCAAATCTTTGAGTTCAGATCAAAAAATTTACTAATACTGACACATGGTGAAAGTGGTAGGGAAATCAGTCATTAGGGTTCAGCAGGGAAGCAGAAAGATTTTGAGGGGCTGAAAATCCTCCACCCATGCCCTGCATTTTGTGCAATACCCTGGTCTTGGAGAGAAAGGAAAGTGGGAGAGCACCATGTGTGGGGCTGACACTGGTAAATAATCTGAACTGAAACTGATTTTGGTCATGAAAGTGATTTCTTCATAGCTAAATGAAACCATTGTATAGAAATGACATTATGGGAATGGATTCACAAATGACAAGTTATTGTGATTTAACATAATTGCATTTTTGCAGTTCTATAGCTCCTTATCAGCAGTGTGGACAGCCCTAAATTAAATATAAAGGTCTGTTTTAAAAGGCCAGATTATTTCCCCCTTAATGTAAGAACAAGTTTTTTTTTTGTAGTATTCAGGTACTCTTTGGAGAGAAGAGTTTCATCATAGCCTCTATAGGCAGTCACATCAGATGTCCTAAATTTTATTGCTCTCACCTACTTTTTCTAGCTTAGCTCTGGAGCTTGACATGCCAAGCTAAGGGAAATCAATTTTAGTGCCCAGAGAAAATAAAAGCGATATGGAAGGTCATTATACCTGCCCACTGCTCTGCTGCCCTCCAGCCTTGAAAGGAAATTTGATAAAAATGATAGGTCTTTGGTGCAGAGCATTTCTCTGCTCTCCATCCATACCTCAGGATACTGAGAGGCATAGGAGAGGTGATGTGATATTCATTTTGTATTTGTTCTCATAACCATCATTTAATATTAAAAAAAAAAAAGAGTGAGAGAAAGATGCAAAATTGAACTTAAACTTCTAAAAAACAAACAAACAACAACAACAAAAAAATCATATTACCTATTGTCTGCTGGAAAATCAACTTTAACAGCTACTTAAAAATTACCTTTGTGATATCTTTGAATGATCACACCCCAGTTTTTGTCATGGGGAGCTATGTGCAATTTCTCTGTAACTTTGATTTTGCTGAAACACTCTTGTATTTCACACTGTTTTGTGCTGAAACACTAATTTTCAACTCAAATGTTCTTGAAAAGAGCTTTTACCTAGTACTGCATTGAATGTTAGCTTAGGATGACTGAGGCATCAGGAGGACTTAAAGCCACCAGCACATATCTAAGACAAGCTGAGCAAAGACAGAACAGAAATTTTTTTCTCAGAGGGATTAATTTCACTCATTTTTAGGTACCTGACAGTCTTTAGCCTGAACAAGTCTTTTCCTCTATTGTCAGAGAAGGAATAGGCATCTTTAAATAGTGATTCAGTCATCACAAGGTTGAGCGGTGGGGCAGGTGCTGAGCTCTGCTCTCTGGGGACAGTGATAGGACCTGGGGGAAATGGCATGGAGCTGGGACAGGGGAGGGTCAGGCTGGCTGTTAGGAAAAGGTTCTTCACTCAGAGGGTGGTCAGGCACTGGGACAGGCTCCCCAGGGGAGCTGGTGTGGCACTGAGCCTGATGGAGTTCAAGAAGTGTTTGGACAATGCTTTCAGACACATGGTCTGATTTTTTGGGTTGTCCTTTGGGGACCCATGAGTTGGACTCAATGATCCTTGTGGGTCCCTTCCAGCTTGGCTGTTCTATGATTCTGTGATCCTAAGGCAGCTACTGAATAGATGAGAAAACTTTCCACCTACAAGTGCCTATTTTTCTCCAATTTCTGCAGCGGAATCCTACTTAAACCTCAGTGACTAAGTTTAGGGCAGCTGAAGATAGAGGAGAGAAGGATCCCATTTGTTCCTGCTGTGTTGAAGGCATTCATGCTGCAATTCTTTGCAGATTTCCAGGGACTCAGAGGAAGCTTTGTGTATATCCTTCTATGTGAACATGATGAATAGCATCGTTGTTCCTGTAACTTTGTCACAGACCAGTTGTCACATACCAGACTTGGCAATTAGCAACTAGTTTGCTTGTCGATTAACTGGATTAATATCTGTTGTATCTAATTTCCTTAGGATATTTGTGGCTATGATTTTCTTTCACAACAGACTGTTATCCCACCCAATATCTATATTCTAAGATTTGTTATAGATGTATGTATATAGCAAACATAAAAATTATATTGAGAATATATATAAATATCTAACCAGAGCTCAGGAAACTCAATACTATAAATGACTGCAATAAAATTTCATCAATATCAGTTTCACTGATACACAGTTAAATACCTAGAAAAATCCCTTCTGTTTCATTCTCATTAAGGGAAGAGTTACAAAGCTTTCTGTCAGTCTCCCACACTTCATGCTCACACTTCAGCCTTTCCCAGATATGTTCTACTTTGGTTGAAAGTAAAAAATCCTCAGAAGAAGCACTCTGCTGTCCTCTCTTACATCACAAAGTGCTCAGTTCAGGTGCTTTCAGTGAAAAAACACATGGCAGTGTGACATAGGAAAAAGACAGGCTGCTTTCATGCCCTTGATGGCTTTATAGCTGATACCACATCAGGGTGCACATGGCAGATCCATGTTTTTATAAATCCTTTGTAATTTTTTAACCCCTAAAGAAGTCATTCAGAACATCATAGGTGGCCTACTCTTGTGTGCCAAACAAGTTTAACTGCTGGTTTTGGAAGGCCCATGTTAACACAACATAAATAATGCAGAATTAACATGTGAAGGGTGCAGTCAGGAGTATTTGGAAGCATCAGCCAAAAGGGCTGAGGGTTTTGAGTTCTCTGTTGTACTTTCTGATGTAGGAAGTAGACTTGGGGTAACTCATAATCATTCTTCTCTAACAATTTTCAAACCTTATGACTAAATTCCATTAAATTTCACAGAGGTGCTAAGGTCTCAAAGTTATTAAACTCCTGTAAGGTTTATGGAAATAGATAACTGTGTAAAGAGTGTAAAGAGGCTGTATTTAGAGTTCAACTACCTCCCAGTCTGCTTGGCAGCAGCAGGTTGGCCTGTCTCATCTCATATATTGTGCACCCCTACCAGCCAGCATGTGCACTGCTCTTATTGAGGCAGAAAGGCTGGGACTTACTCAGATGGCAGGCTGAAAGAAATATGTATGGACATAAAAAAATTTGGGTTTGCTGTGTTGAAGAAACATGGAAGATGAGGAATAAAGCTAGAGATACTGCAAGGGTTGAGGTGACATATGGAATACTGACCAGACCCCAACACTTCTGCTTCTCATGAAGCACCGTTACAAAAGCCTTTAACGAATAAAGGTCTTTAACAAATAAAGGACAGAATCAAGCATCTGCCAGCAGCATTGTTTTGAAGACTGGGTACTGTATGAGCAACAACGTGTCTCCACATCATAGATGTTTTCTGGAAAATATCCTCTGTCATGGTGTGAGCTGCACACTCTTGTTCACCAAAGCCATGGTTTGTTGGATATAAATGTTTATGAGAATGTTGTGAGAGGCAGCTGATTGGTTTCATGTACACTACTTGTACAACCATCAGATAACAGTTTTTATTTACCACTTCAATAAAGTAACCTTAAACAAAGTGTCCAGATCTCCTGTGACTAATCTACCCTGCCGTGTATCTCCCTCTGAGATTTTTCCTCTGAACAGATTTATAGTTTTTGTTAGCCTCAGTTTCAAGTGTCATCTATTCTGCTGCAGGGATCTCTTCCATTCTCTTGCAATGGATGCTGGAAGCAGTCCCTGACCTATGTATGATGTGATTCTGTCAGGGTTCAATTTCCTCTATTTGGAAATCAGTAAAAACAGAGATAAATGGTGCTACTGTTATTTGTGCTTCTTCTTTCCTCTGAATATAAAGAAACATGAGGTCAGTTAATGGACATTTTCAGGCTCTTCCATGGTCTGAAAAGTTAAAAATGGGTACTATACATATGCATATAAGTGTGGGTGAGCCTTATATTCATGACAAGTCCATCACTTCCGGATTTATCAGTTTCTTTGTGCCTATGATACATGGAGGATTTGTGCATAGTGGACAGTCTGATACAGCACATACTGTGTTTTTTTTTTTAGATTTACCCATACTGAAGATTCTGACATTATGTTACCAAAATGTCATATTCCCTGTTGTAATATAAGCTTAGAACAGATGCTATCTTAGTCATTAAAGATGTCATAATTTAGAGAGAGTAGATATTACTGTAGTCACTGAATAGGCAAGTATATCTTGCCGACTCCCAGGCCTATGGGCATTCAGTTTGGAAACAATCCTTTTGTGGAAAGGCCTTGAGAGCCAGAAGGTTTTCCCTTCTTGTCTTTCAACCCCTACCCTTCCAAGAAGCAATTTTCAGAAGAAACACACAGCAATAAGGAGCCCATGACATAGCTGGTTTTGAAAGTTTCCTGCTTTAACTTTAGTTGCAAACTTCCCTCAGAGAGTTCTTATGTGAAATCAATATCAAATTGAAGAGAAAGCCTGGATTCAAAGAAGCTAATAGCAAAGCGCCCTTTACTAGAGTGGTTAAAAGACAGTTATAGTTTAAACCTCTATAGTGACACTTTTGCAGCTCAAAAAGAAATGGTCTATTACCGTACTATATTTTTCTACTTATTTAGAATGAGCTCATATATACTTGAAAAAAAAAATTATCATTAGACTTAATTTATTTCTTTAAAGTCGCTAATTTAACTTCAACTTTGCAAATGAGGAATACACAGGAAAAGTCTGACATGCTCCCAGAAAATTCAAATTCTAGTAAAAATATGTTAAAACATAACAGTGATATTGAGCCTGAGCAACCCACATTGGCTTTGAAATTTCTCTTGTTTAGCTTTCTGCTGTTGCTTGGAAGAAAACAAGCAGATAAATACAAGACTTTTCCTATTTATTTATTTATTTATTTATATTTTTAGAACACGATTTCATTACTTGAATCAGGCTTCCATTATCTGGCTTTAGCCTCCATATTGGGCAGGGCATATTAAATAAAGCATTGAAAGGCTACCATAATAATGAAACTGATAAAGCATCCACACATTAAACATTTGTAAATACAAAACAAAAACAAAAACAAAAAAAACAACTGGCATCAGATTGTACAGTGCCATTGTCATGCAAATCTTCTAGAGCATTTCAGAGCAACTTTTCATGAGATCAGACTGTTAGAGCTGCTACGCTGCATCAGACAATTTTTCTAGCTGTATCTTGTTTCAGACAGTGGTCAGCAATGGGTCCTTAGGAGAATAATATAAGTATATTGACTCATTAAATTGAAATGTCTGAAGCTGTCATATCTGTTTGTCATATAATGACTCTATGACACTGCTTCTAAGCTGCCATTGTGTACAGCTTGGAATAGTAATATAAAGCAATGCTTATTTCAGCTTGCCATGGTACACCAGGGCCTGGCTTGCACTTCTTACAAGGAGCTGAGAGCAAACAACTTTCAATTTTATGTAAGCATTGGGACAGCTTGAACAGTGGGAGGCAGTAAACATCTCAGTCCTCCAAACCTGCCTTATCAATGCACTAAAAACAGAGCATACATACTGTGATCCTTCACTGACAGATGCACTGCCTTCTTCTGGGAGCTACAGCCACCCTTGGGTAGGGACTATAGATGGAGCTACAATCTGTCAGTTCAAGCTTTTATCAACACAAAAGCGCTGCTTACACATTGTATAATAATTCAAAGGGAATATTGGTGTAAGGTCCACCTGAATGCATTGAGGACTGAATGCCACGGTTTATCTTTAGAACAGATAGAGCTGTATTAGCCTCAGGGAAGCCAAGGCAAAGGGAGAAACTAATCAGAATAAGATAGTGCCAGGAGTTTTCTCATTATTCTTTGTGAGCAAGAATGGAATTATGCAACATGTCCATGCACTAAAATCCAATTAATATTTTTCTGAAGAACATCTTTCATCCAAACTCCACCTTTCCACATTTTACAGGAGATAAACTTTCTACATTTCTATAATATGTGCCAGCCAACATAATTAAAGCCTCTTACAAGCCTTAATGAATTAAGCTTTTTGCATTTCAGCATGAACAGGAAGATGACAGAGGAAAATTAGCATTGCTATATAAATGAAGCACAGCCATGAATGTTGCACTGGGTATTTTAACAGGCAGCAAAGGTGAGAAATGACATTTTTTTTTTTCAACATTTATTGCTGATAGTCTGCATTCTGTGGCAAAAAAAAATAAAAAAAAAAAGTGGAAATTATCTCTAGGGCACCAAACGGAGATATTTCTCATGTTCTGTATATGTTAGATGATATTTTGGAAGAAACATGCTTAAAGCACAAACAGCAAATGGGAATATTACTTGATATTTGGAAAAAAAAATAAAAATCATATTATCACTGGAAGAGTGAAATTCAGCCTTCCATAGAACATTCAGTTGCTTTATCCAGTTCAGTGGCTTATGAGAAACTGATACATAAGCTTCATAATAGACTTAATATAGACTTAATATAGACTTAATATAGACTTAATAGACTTACTGTGTTCAGTTTTGGGCCCCTCGCTACAAGAAGGACATCGAGGTGCTTGAGTGGGTGCAGAGAAGGGCGACGAAGCTGGTGAGGGGCCTGGAGAACAAGTCCTACAAGGAGCGGCTGAGGGAGCTGGGCTTGTTCAGCCTGGAGAAGAGGAGGCTCAGGGGCGACCTTATCGCTCTTTTTAGGTACCTCAAGGGAGGCTGTAGCGAGGTGGGGGTTGGCCTGTTCTCCCACGTGCCTGGTGACAGGACGAGGGGGAATGGGTTTAAGTTGAGCCAGGGGAGTTTTAGGCTAGATGTTAGGAAGAACTTCTTCACTGAAAGGGTTGTGAGGCACTGGAACAGGCTGCCCAGGGAAGTGGTGGAGTCACCATCCTTGGAAGTCTTCAAAAGACGTTTAGATGTAGAGCTTAGGGATATGGTTTAGTGGAGGGCTGTTAGCGTTAGGTTGGAGGTTGGACTCGATGACCTTGAGGTCTCTTCCAACCTAGAAAATTCTGTGATTCTGTGATATTTTTGAGGTTTCCTGATCTCACATGGTTTGTACAGGAAGACATCAGAATAGGAGCTTATAGTGATAAACACTGCTCCCATTCACAAAGCCCAAATGAAAAGGGATTTGCATGGGGGAAGTAGGCAGGTTAGGGTGAGGATGAATCTTTCTTTCAACTAGCAAGCAGGGAGTGAGGTAATTTGGTGTCTAACCATAACCTATGAACTCTTCCACAGCAGCCCTGCTAATACAAGCACATATCCTGTGAGTGCCTGGGTACACAGCTCATTCTAAGCTACACAAGCTACAAATTCTTGTGCTACAAATATTCTCATCTTGCTGAGTTCCCTAACCCAGATGAACTGCAATGCTGCATTTCAGTTAAGTTTAATTCCCAATGCCCCTGATCATGCAGAAAGGTGCAGGAGCTGGGCAACAAGTTTTGAGCATGCCAGCTGTGAAATGAAGGAGAGGGAGTAGGCATTGTGTACAGATTGGAATACAAGCTATCTGTTTCACCTACTCACTGTTGTTGTTTTTGTTTGTTTGTCTGTTTGTTTTTAACGTTTGCTTTCATGCTGTGACTATATGGCATGTGGTCACTGAAAATCTTGACCTCACAAATTTTTATATGAACAATTATTTATATACACACAAATATGTATGAATATATGCACAGACATGTAAAAGCATGTAAACCTATGTAGTCATTCAAACACATAAAAGGATGATAGGAAAGAGCTGTCTTGTCTGTATCAGACACTCCAGTCACAGAAAATCAGTGACAGACATAAACGCACATGGTCCCTGTGCACTATTCAAGTCCCTGTTAAGTCCCCATCACACAGTGACTAGGTAATCCACATGCATAAAACAAACAATCAGCAAAAATAAGCCTCAAATCCACCATAAATTCAAGTAAGTGTCACCGTTTTTCTTGCCTTTTAGCATTACAAATGATCCAGAACCTCTGGAAGGAAACAGTTTCAAAGTTTTATGTGAGAAAAGGACTTTTCTCCTGCATATTCACTCTGGAGCTCATCTGACAGTCATTTGAAAAGCTTTTTAGGTTTATTATCAATAATGTGTGCAGGACTACCTTACAGGACTACCTTAGCAGTTTTCTTGCTAGTCCACATCAGCCCAATTTTTAAGTGATCTCTACTTCCTCAGGAAGTGCATTGGAAACTAACATACTTTTCAAATGACTTCAAATTAGAAAAATACATGTTTCTGTAGGAAAAAAAAAAAAAGATGATGGAATTAGAGACCTCATCTTCCCATTTTTTTGCACATGCTGGAGAGTTTGGGGCTGGATCCCATTAGATGACCCAACTGGGAGCTGACACAGCCTGATCAATCTGGCTCCTCTGGATCTTCAGGCATCTGCCCCCTGGATCTGCAGGTAGAACGCAGAGTTGTCTGAAAAGTCCTGGCTTCTTGTGATAGAGGAAATATCTGGTGGGGAGCAAATGAGAGTCCTTCCAACTTCTGCTTAACTCTTCTGTGTGAATCTCTGAAATTATTTTGAGACATATGGAATTTCTTCAGTATTTTTCTGTCCTTGCTTACTGCTATTCTGCTTACCATAACATGGACATGATACACCATTTCTTAAATTAGTGAGAACAACATTAAGCATTGAGGGTATTGGGGTTATTTTAGATCTTGGTCAACAACATGGAAAACTGACATCTTCTCTTGGAGATAATGAATGCATAAGTTGGTTTTGGGGCAAGTAATTATGCACAAGTTTTGTTTGTGAATGAAAAAGAGGCAGATAAGAGTTTGGAAAAGGGGAGAAATATGGGATGTGAGCCCTTAGCAGTCAGGTTTCAGGAGAAAAAAAAAAATAATAAAAAAAGTTCTTCTTATCATGTTTGCACATATATTGATTTGAACAGGAGGCATACCAGTGATGAGATGGTCAGGCACATTTGGCTAAAACTTAAGTAAACCTGGGTTTTACATTAGAATTGTCAGGCCAGATTTCATATCCTTCTCTGTGTTTAAGGCTATAGGAAGTCATCAGATTTTGATGCCAAAAAGAAACAAAAGAATATCTAATGACCTCACGCATAACACAGAACTTATGGCTGCTCTATTTTAAAACTTTTTTTTTTTTTTTAATTTGTTTGTGTTTGAATAAGTTCATATTGTTTCTTAAGAATAAACCGTTTCTAATGTTAATATTTGCAATGAGAAGTCCATACAAATCAATGAT
Organism: Aythya ferina; assembly: GCF_964211825.1. Taxonomy (NCBI): domain Eukaryota; kingdom Metazoa; phylum Chordata; class Aves; order Anseriformes; family Anatidae; genus Aythya; species Aythya ferina. The sequence goes on from NC_140296.1 coordinate 9,864,787, forward strand.
TCCTTTAGACACGTATGCCAGCTTCCTGCTTCCAATCTCAGCTTCTCTCTTTGAGACAATGGTGTCTTCTCATACTACATATTCTTCAGTTTCTCCTTTGAAGATCCAGAAGTATTTCATGAGATATAGTAGGAGCTAAAAGTTTGACTTGAGAGAAAAGGACCTGGCTTAGCTTCCTGGAGTTGCAGGATATGCAGAGAAGTGTTTAAGAAAGATGAAATTTGTGTTATTTTTAATGTAAAAAATTGGTTACCAAATTGAATTTGAGCAACATCAGAATGTACTATGAATTTTATCATTTCATAAGACATGACAGAACAAAATTTTTAAAGAAATATTTTTGACATTTTTTGAACATTTTTATTTTTTATTGTAAATGCATTGCTGTTTCTGTTCCCTGTATTGCTTTAGAAAAGTAAAAAATAAAATAAAATAAAATAAAATAAATACATCAAAAACCACATAAAAATGTAAATTTTAGAGATTTAAAATCATTTCATCTATAATGCATGACTGTGTGTTTTGTTTTACTGTCTGTTTTTCTTCCTTTGATTGCCAGTATCGTGTATATAACTTATTTGCCCAGAGCCCTACAATGATACAGTTGGACACCTCATCACCTTGAACTACACTGCAGTCCATAGAAAGAGTAAAGTTCTTCTACAGGATCCTTCAGATAGTAGGGGGCTGAACTGCCCTCTAATAAAGATGCCTCACTTCCCCATTGTCTACAGAGTGAATGTAAAGCAGTTACATTTCTAACATAGCTTTCTCAAAGGTCTAAAGTTAAGTGAGATGAAGCTGTTCTTAAATTGCTTATGAGCCAATGGATACCCCCAGATGTGTACAGCTTAGTTCTCTCTGAGTACAGGCAGAATCTGTATGTTGGAAGCAGTATATTCACATGAGCATGGAGCTCTTTCCAGTCTAGTGAGACTACCTTTCATCAGGGTTCAATAGCTGGACCACAGTCATCACATTAATGACTTTGGATAGGTGCTTCTTCACATCTGGCCAAGTTTATGCGGGCAGAAAAGTTCTCCCCTTCTGCCGATGTAGAAACACTACAAGATAACCATGTCACTTTTGGGTACCTTTCCAAAGCCCATTCATCATTTTGTCCAGCTCATGGATTTTACCATACTTATAATTTGCCTCTGCTATGTGTTTAGTTATTTACACGTTTAAAACAAATGCAGGGTTCTATCCTCTCTAAATGACTGCAAGGCTCTTAAAGGAAAACAAGTAATTGAGGGAGTGCCTGGCACAACTGACAAGCTTTAAATTACTTAATGTTCACTAACATAGGCTGGAATGTGCTCTGTTTGATTCAGGACTTGGAACTAGCTGTACCATGAGCAATTACATGATGCATAACTAACAACTTCTACACCCTTCCCAAACTCATTTGCTTTGAATCAGTTTGGGCCATTTAAAAAATGCAGCAAGTTTCTGTGAGTCATAAGACTGTGCTGCAGTGGAAGCATGAAGAATGCTGATTAGAGCAGAAAATGGCTCAGAACCAGCCCGGCTTTCTAACGATCTCATGTTCAGGACAAGCGGAGCAGAATCATGGCTGCCACAAACCATTAGGAACATTCCTAAAGACAGATAGGCTGAGGTAAGTGGATGCATGTGTTGCAGTTCCAGTGGTGACTACCTTCTTTAATTCATTAGATGAATATTTACAGTGGTAACTTAAAAGTGTTACAGCTTTCCTGGGATACTTACTATTCAAGCATTTATTTTTGATCAATAACAGAAAAAGACAGATTTCTCACTATGATATGATTTCAAAAAAGTGGAATCTTCCTGACCTGAAGCATTCAGGAAAAAGGAAAGCAGTCATAAAAAAAAAGAAAAAATAATAATAATGTTTATACAGCTTAGAAGAGCTGTTAGAATTGACTTTGTGATAGGAGAGAAAGTGGACAGTATTAATCCCTGTTAGTCTTTTATCTTTAGAAATCAATGCAGATTACCTCTTTCCTTTGGTTAGAAAGGCTGCAGCTACTGCTCTGCATTTGATCCACCCAGCAGCAATACTACCCTCAGCAGAGGTCATGTGATACCTACTTAGTTGGCATCAGCAAAAACAGTAGGATGATCATTTGATGTTCACAGAATTTCCTGAAAGCCATACCCTACAAATCATTAATGGTCATATTTTCCACTTTCGGTGCATACATCTGTGACACTGATTTTCTTTGACAGAAGCTCTACTTATAAAATACTGCTTTTACTTTTTTTTTTTTTTTTTTTTTCCATTTAATATTGTAAGAAAAATATGAAAAAAAAGGATGTTAAGAGGTGATTTGATCATGTTTATACGCATATACACAATGAGACAACTTCTGAGAGAAGGATCTTTAAACTGCCAGACAAAGGGATGGTACAATTCAGCAGCTGAAAGTTAAAGCTCAACAAAATTAAACTAGAAATATATTATAAAAGTTTACCACTGAAGGTTACGACAACTTGCTTAGGATGCATTTTCCATCATTTGAAACCTCTGACCCAAGAAAAGCCTTTGAGTCTCTCTAAGACTTAAACTTCAGGTCAACCAAAAATTCCCTGTACAGGAAGTAGTGAGTATGATATCATGGCTTGGGTTAGGCAGAAGATTCTTCTGGATACTCTGATTGACCTCATGCTCTTAATCATCAGGAGCTGCGTTTAGAGACTCTTTTCACTGTTGTGGCTATACAATAGTAATAACAGAAACACTGAATGGTTTAGGTTGGAAAGGAGCCCTGTAAGTCATTCAGTCTATTCCCCCTGCTTAAGCAGCAGCACCTAGGGCTGGTTGCTATTTTACTAATTAGAAGGACCTAAACATTAAATGTTTTGCATTCCTTTCCTCAAATATCTGCTGGACTACTAACACTGAAATCACACAGGTGAAATAAGCAACCTGACCATGGCAGAGACAATGTCTTTGCCTGGGTCAGTAACTCTGTTATATGGGTTCTGATTTAGTAAGAGCGAAAAAGATCTTCCCTGCTATTCTCCGTCTTTCTTACAGCTCTATTTTTGCATTAGAATTGCCTTATGCATCAATAACATTGTCAATGAATATGGAAAAAAGGAAGAAAAGTCTTTGCAGTACTAACATATCTTTTTATTCAGCATAAGAAGTCATCTTCCATATCTGTGAGGCAAGAAATTTAATAAGTTTGCAATGATATTCTTGGGTAGGGGGATTCAGGGAGAGTGCTGCACAGAATCTTAATTCCATTTAGCTTCAGAATATTTGATCCTGTTGTTCTGGAATCATATGCTGTGCTGGGTAGAATCAAGAATGACTCTCAGAGGAGAATTCATTTGGTAGGGTGTAGATGTCTCCATCTGAGGTATCCCCAGTAGTCTTTCTTTATAGGTCAGTGGGAAGAAATGGCTACTTAAAGGGCATGATTCATCTTCTCCTAACATCTCTGTATAAAATAGTTCAGACAGACCATAAACTAAATGTGTTTATATTATTATATGATTATACAAGCCAAACAGACAAATAGATTTAGAGGTCTAAATTCAGCTGAGATGTATACTGCTCTTATTGTCCAAAATGCACAGGCATCAAAATTTAGATTCACTTTGGTTTTCACAAAAAGGATCAGATCTTTCCTCATTTCATTTCATTTCATTTCATTTCATTTCATTTCATTTCATTTCATTTCATTTCAATCACCATTTTACATTTCAGAGATTTGTTCTTCTTCAGAAGTAGAGAAGGAGACAGGAAATTTTCCTAAACTTACTTAAATTTTCTTATATCAGGAGCTACACAATGCAAGAATACCATTGAAGAAAATGTTAGTTGAACAATATTAAAGAGACTAATAGGCTTTCGTTATAATAGCTATATGTGTGTTCTGGGCCTAATGCAAAGACCTCCAAAGGTAAAGGGAATCTTCAAAGTTTGAATGATACTTTTGTAATCATCTCCTGAAATGACTGGCGAAAAAAAGAAAAAGTTTTAAAGGAAGATAAAATAGGATTTCTGAAGTTCTTCAATAAAGGTTTTCTACATAATTTCCATCACTCAGTTCCTTAATTTTTTTCTTCCTTCCAATTTCAGAAAAAAAAATAAAAATCAATAACTATACATATTTAGAAAGATTAAGGAAATTCTTGAGTCCTTCTGGCATATTGGATTGCTCCTCAGAAGAGGATAAATGGGCTATAAGTGGTAACCTAGTTGCACTTATTATTTATGGAAGTTTCTGATTCAGGCAAATTAGCTTGTTAGTGAGGTAAATACACAGTGTGTGCACAGCTCCAGGATGCTACATATGCAAAGCAAAGTTACAGAAAAAGCAGTTTGATATGCTATTGCCTTTTTGTGAAAGAGTAGATGAATTTGTCTAAGAAATGGTTTTATGATTTTTTAGCACTGAGTTAAAGTTATACAGATATTTTTTATTATTATTATCAATTAATTAATTGAGGCTTCAGTCATGCTGTATTAATGAGCAATATTTAAAAATGTCACCTGAAGTTTAGACTTGGGTACAAGCCAGTAGGTAGTAGTTGTTTCAACCAGCAGCTCATCTGTGGTAGAACACTCCTCTCTTCTTCAAATGAACATGCATACTAGGGATGTTCAAGTTGCATAGCCAAATCAGTTACATGCTTCCCCTTGTACAGAAGGATACAAATGAAATATTTGCTTTTTGTTCTATTTCAAGCAGTGCTTGTAGCTTTTGTGGGGCCTGAATGGGAAGAATGCTTATTGGCAGAAGTGCTTAGATGTGATCAAGGCCCCTTGCAGAGCTTCTCACTAAAGCTGTAGATGTTACTAAGCCTTGGGCAGGAACCACCAGACTCCATGGAGAAAAGCAGTTTTAGCAGGATTTCTAACTGATGTCTGTAAATCCACAAAATTTTCTAATCTGGGGATGCTTAGATGTTGGAATTTATTTCCAGACTGGAAAAGGCATAATTCGAAACTAAGAAAAGTGAGACAGGGATATGTACTTGTATATGTATAAGTATTGACTGTGTAGCTCAACACCACCCAAAGAATCTGGAACTTGAACTCTGACTCTTGTGCAGGGAGGTCAGAAAACGGTAGTGTGAATTTATTTCTAGCTGAACTACAAGAAAATGGAGAAAAAAAATATCTGGGGTTCATTGAAATTATATTCATGGTGCATATTTTCTTTAATATATTAGATGCCTTTCTAAAAGTAAAAGAATTTCTCAGTCATTTCTTCATAAATATCATTCACTGAATTCCTAACTGCCTGTGAATAATGCTAGAAGCTGCATCCTGAACTCAAACCTCACCTCATAAACTAATCTTGCAAATAAGAACATATTTATTCTCATAGTCAAGCATCTGATCTTTACATCCCTGTGTCTATCCTGATGTCAAAGCAAGAGAGTAATGTTTTTGTTCTATCGATGAAAGACTTTTGGCAGACTTTAGAATGTCCAGAGTTCTCTACAGGTAGAGATCAACATTATCATTAGTGTGTAAAAATTACAGTCATCAACGTGTTCTAGACCCAGGCCACTTTATGTGTGAAGTGATGTGTGCTGAACACATACAGCAAGTATACCAAGATGCAGAATTCTTGAGAGAGAGGAGTTGAGAGCTAGGGGAACTATAGACACCTCTGTTGTCAAAGTCTAGCCAAATACAAATTTCTGTGCACCTGACACAAAATGATGACACAATTACAAAGCTCCCCCAATGAGATGAAGCCACTGTTCAGCTTTTATTTATTTATTTATTTATTTATTTATTTATTTATTTTCCCAACAGATATTTGAATGTTAAGGTTAGCCAAGTGAGACTTATCTTTTGCAAGCTCCTGTTACAGTTCATGGAGAGAGCAATTTAGAGCAGAAACCTACCTGAGTTGCTCTCCAGAGGATCTTATTTCATTCCATTGACTATAATAGGAAACTAGGGAAGATGTGTGGTCAGATTTAGCCTTTGCAAATTCCTCACTCTACCTTGAAAATATGGGGTGAATAAAACCTCCATTCTGCATCCTAATAGTCTTGTATTACTATGGTATTTGGGGACTTCTGTGTAACACCGAGACTACATATTTAACATTAGTTTCTACTCAGATAACCTACAACAGTCATCTGCCATATGTGTTACTGTTATAGCATTTCCCTTGACTTTATCAGCAGAGTAGGTTATTCGAACTATTCACTGCTGTTTTGATAATAAACTTCATAGCAGGTCTTACAACTTAATTAGACACAGAATATTTGTTTGATTTAATTTTAACAATAAAAATATTGGCAACCTAGTCAAAAGGGTTTTCTGCAAAGTCAATGGATAACATTAGACATCTCCAAAGCACAACAAAGATGAATGTAACTAATAGATAAGATAGGTGTTTCTAGGTCACAGAATGAATTGTCTTCTGGAGGTTTTGAAGATTAAATAAACATCTGTTACTTGCCTTTATAACATTGATTATAGGAAGTCCTAATTCCACTTTGGCCCTCAGATATGCTAAGTAAGAACAACAACTACTAAAAGAATAGCAATAATACATTAGACTGCAGTGGATACATGATAATTAAACAATGTATTTGCATCTGTCTCTGCTACTTCTTAGTTCCTGCAGTGTGGTATGTTGCAAAAATATTTTGACCTAGTTCTTGGTGTCTAACACTTTAAAAAACCTTATATAAAACACTTTAATCTTAGAAAGAGGAGTGAACCTCAGGTTATAAATAAAGTATTTGTAGAAGTAGCAAGATATAAACACTGTGATTCTTTTACAAGTAGTTCTATCACAAGCAACAGGGACTAAATACAGAAATTAAGTAATCTTTTACTTTGGGGAAATTGTTTCAAGTCATTCACAGCCCCATGAATAAGAATGTGATCAGAACAGATGCATATTTCTTTTTTTTTTCTTTGTTCTTTTTACCTTTTTTTTTTTTTTAATTTTAATTTAAATAATTCATTTCAACATAGAACCAGCATTTGTCTTCTAGCTAATAATTCAAATTCAAAGACAGCATGAGAGAAATAGTGGTAGGGGGAGGAGAAGTGAATTCAGAACGTCCAGAAAAATATTGAGGAACTCTGTTGAAAAAATTTACTTCTGTGTTGAAAGCAAATCAGGAAGAAAAAAAGAAAAAAAAATGCATAAATTTTCACTATGATTTAATAATTAGCTTCCTGTATAAGTCATGTCAAGGTCAACACAGATATAAGACCGCATTTGGTGAAGTTATGCTGCTTTACGGCAAAAAAGGAATAACAAAAAGGAATAGTATTCCACCCACTGGTTTTTAGCCTGAAGCCACTTGAGTCTGCATTGCAAAGTATCTTAAAAACATGTTCATAAGCTTCTTTGTGAAACACCTGCTGCCAACAGAAGGCATATGGATCCTTGAAAATTCACATATTACCTGGAAGTACAGTCCCACAGACACACTTTAACTATCAAAAATTATTCAAAGCTAATTTGATATCCCAGTTGGAGTTGTGACTGAGACAAGAACACAGTGAGGGAAAAATAGATCTCTGATTATTCCTTATGCTTTTACAATTTAAAGTGTCTTCATATTGCAACACAAAACTCAACATATAAACAGGGGTTTGGGCATAATCCCATTTCTTTATCCTTTTGACACAATTTCATAAGCATCTCTTGGAAGGAAAAGATCTGTTAACATCTGGCATTGAAAGTGCTGGAGTTCTTGCAGATTTTTTTTTTTTAAGTTGCTTTTTGTTTTGTTAAACACAGAATTAATTTAATAAAATCAGTCTCATTTGTAGAATTGCCTGCTGGTATAAATATGAAAAAGTTACAGCAGCAGTTTGAAACCTCTTTAAAAATTAAAATCCAATGCTGTCTACAAAATCATTTTGACTGTTTTTAGGCAAGATTTGCAGATGACAGCATACTGTTTTAGAAAAGGCAGGAGCCTTGTTCTTTTCATAGTAACATATCCATGGAAGAGCTGAAGGTATCTTCATCTAGAAGTGTAACTTTTTATTTACCTCTTCCTCCATTATATTTCTCAGGGAAATATTACCCAGGAACAATAAATTTGAAATGAAGGAAGCACTGCTTTAAAAATATTCTGCAATTAGCAAGCAATATATGTTGCTGATATAAAAATGCCAAAGATAATATTTTTACACTGCATTGTCATAATTTCTGCACTCTACAGTTTTCTGTAAGGAGGAAAACATTCACGTTTTAAATTAAAAATACTTTTAACTCATAAAGTACTATGAATTAACTATTCACATCATAGGTGCATCAAAAGTGTTTTCCCTTCTGTGTTACTTCAAATAGAATTGAGAAATAATCAATATTTATCCTTTAAGCAAGATCTTAATGCCATGCAGATGTTGACAGTCTCCACATGAACCTTCCAAGGTTTACTGAAAATTCTGTTGAGCAATTGTGTTTTGAGTCACCCCATACTGTGATAAACAGAACACAAGCCTTTACTGAAGCTCAGCTCAGCGAAGCTCAGTGAAGCTCTCAGTGTACAGCAATCATAAAGAGATATTAACAAAGTAATCTGGGGGTCTTCCATTGCTGTTATAGGTCAGTGGTAATTTGCATGTTGTTAACTAATTGCAAACTCTTCAGTTAACTATTAGAACTTGTTTCATCTGTTTAAGTTATATTGAACCTAATGCTTAAGGAAAAAATTATTTGAGATCAGTTCTTATTGCTTGTTTTGCCTGTTCAGATAAGAATTTAGAGTTGTACAGTTTCTGTGAACCCCTTGGGAGAGAATGGGTGATGACACACAGAGGCTATAGTCCATACAGGTCTGTAGTAGGAAATATGAATACAGGAGAGCAAATGAAACTCTGATGAAACTTAGACATGATATTCTTGTTCAATTTCTGACTAAAATATTGTAATTAGACTGAACCCCAGAAATAGTCTGCTTTGATACATTCATTGCACAGGATTTGTCTTACTGGATACAGATGTGTGTATTTAACCTTTGGCTTCCTATATATCTTTATATTTACTGATATATAATGGTATGCCTACATTCTGTATATCTTGGGTTCCCTTCAGAACCCAAAGAGGGAAATTAGCATATTATAATGTGAGTAATCTTATCCTAAAATTGCTGTCTAAAGCTGACAGATGAGTTGAGTTTCTCCCTGAAGGTGCCCACCAATGGACTGGCTCAGAAACAGACATCTGCAATGTGGTGAGATGAATTCTATCCATGACTTCTGAGAATAATACCATTGAAATGAACCCATTAAAGCCAAGCTGGCAAGAAAGCTGTAGAAGTTCACAGAAGGAAATTTTTGGAAATAATATTCCTCTTGTCTTAGATTTCTTTTAAATGATACTCATAGCAACAGAGAGAAAGTCATTCTCAGCTAAGTGAGACACCAAAAATAAAGATGTGGTAGCAGTTTGCAGACAGCTAAAAGTCTAAGCTGCAGAAAAGCTGGAATTTGGGTGAATCCTGGGGAGGCATCATTATGGACTTGCTGTATTCTTGTATCTTTCTTTGAGTTGCATGTTTCCTCTATGGCCTACAGACAGAGAGACAGGACACTTCTAGATGTTCTTAAATCAGACACAGAATTTTACCGCTTTTTAAAAGGGAATATATCATCTGATTCAAAGACTAATCTTATCTCTTTCAGACAGTCTCTTTCAGACAGTGCAATGAATGTTGAGTTAACCTCTCTGCTTTGAACAAAGTTTTCCTGGTCTTTCCCTAACTTTACTGGATGTTGTTGAATAGAAACAGTATGGTGACTTGTGTATTACAATAGAACTCAAATCTCCCATTGGCATTTCTGTATCACTGTTCATTTTCTATTAGGCTGGCCTGACTTCTTCCCATTCTTATTATGTTGCAAAAAAACAAGCTATTGATTTACTTCTTTTGCTTCTTAGGAACAGAATGTAGAAAGAAGGAAGAACCAGGAATTCTTTGATGAGACTTTACTTGTTAGATATTAATTGTACTATTTGTGCTTTAATAGAAGTCATAGTCCTTTTTAAGCACTCCTGAATGTATTTATTAAAGGAAAAAAAAAAAGAATAAAAGGGTCAAATTCTAAAAAAAAAAGATATTGTCTTCCATGCATAACCATAGTGACAAACATTTTCCTCAGAACCATTGGCACTGCTAGTATACGCAGCAATAAATAAAATAAAATAAAACAAAATAAAATAAAATTTTGTGATCCCAGTGGCATGTATTGTTTTTGGCTTCTAATAAAAGTGATTTTTCCCTGTGAGGAAAGACAACTAGATGGATTATGCTGGGAATAGCTTGTGTCATCAAACCAGCTTGCCAAGATAGTGGCACACAATGGAGATGGCAAATCTCCACACTGCTGATGAGTGTAGGGAGCTCTTTGTTCTCAACCAGTGGGAATTGCTGATTCAGGTCCAGTAAGCCATGGGCTAAAAAGAAGGAAGTCAAGAAGAAATACCGTGAACCAAGCTCACAAAATAAAGTATAAACAGCACCAACTTTGTATACAATTTGACATAATACTGAGTAGATTAAAGGCACTTTTCTTTTTAACTTGACCTTAACTAGACCTCTGAATTTGCAAGCTCTAAAATTTCTAGTGCAAATTTTAGCAGAGTCAGCTCTTCCCAGCAGTTTTAATGTTACACTGACACCTGTGAGGCCTGATGATGACTCAGTAAGTTATTCAAATAACTTACATTTCAAGTTCAGACACTTGTAACGTGATTGTTATTTACATTGGTACAAATGGAAGTCTGAAAGCAAAACTCACTAAACTTACAAAAACTACTACCTTGTCTTTCTGTTCACTAAAAGATGGGAGCAAGATAATTAACATTATTTGCATACAGAGTTATTAAATAACTTAAGAATTTATTTAGCATATGAATACAGTACTAGGAAATGTCACAGCAAGACCTGGTTTATGTGTGTTACAAAGCATCAGGTTAGAAACGTGCACAGGGACATGCAAAACACAGCACTGCAAACACAGGCACATGCAAAACACAGCACTGAGGCAATGTCTGTGAGTGCACAAAGAAATCAGCAGAACTTTGTTGTAAATTATGGACTTTTTTTTTTTTTTTTTTTTTTTTTCCCTTTTTTCCCTATGGAAAACAGCCAGCAGGGAAAACAGCTAGGAAAACAAACAAACAAAAAAGTCTAAGAGACATAAAAAGTGGACCTATTTTCTTGCCCTTCAGTGAAAGTTACACTCAGAGGTACATACTTCATTTCTGAAACTGCAAATCAAAGCCACAAATCCAGAGCTGTTTTTGAAAGTTTGTTTTAGCCTAAACTTTGCCTTTTATTATTTTCATTTGGAAAACAGAAGGCCATAAGTTCTTAAATATGGTAAAGATAGCCTACGTTCTGAAAAATTAGCAAAGACCTCTTTATCATACCATTTAATTCTGGCACTTGCTATTTGTGCTGCTTATCCTGTTGAAAAGACAGCAGCAAAGGGTCATCAGTCCAAAGAAGGCCATGACTTATATTTACATTTATACAGCAGCTTTTATCCCATAGGATTTGGAAGCACTATTCACAGACATACCCAAACACATAGAAATGGACTTTTACTACATCATCTTTAATTTTCAGGATTGTTACGGTCAGAGAGAACACAAGACAATATTTTATAAAAGCAAGGGGAAAGTTCAGAGTAAAATGATCACCCTTGAAAAACAGGAAATAGCTGGATATCCAAAATAATCAGCTCAGCTACAGTCGACTTGGCTGTATATACTAGCAAAACTAGTCTTAAAGAATAAAATATCTGCATGACTTTCTTCAAAACCCATGATTATGAAACTGCCTTATTTACTCTACTCAAACAGAAAGCCTGTGTTTGCTTTGCATATTTGCTTTGATCTAAAATGAGAACATAAAAAGAAGGGGAAATTTTTGGTTCATTCAGAACAGTCCAGCTTTTCATCCAGAACTGTTGCTGACTGAAGTAGGAGTTTGCATTCAAATGTATTCAAACATAGTCTTCTTTTGATGATGAATTGTTTATCCTTTGTTTTTCTGGAATGCAGTGGTGAAGTGAGGTACTGTAAAAGCCTGTGCTTCACAAGGACTTTACTATCTTGTATACCCACCATACAACTACAACTCATGACACAAACTTTATTTAGGCAAGTACCTTATGCACCTGAACAACTCTAGGTCCTGGGGTCTGAAGGAGACCAAGTATACATGTTTTATTTTCCACATGGAAACACTTGATTGCAAGATACACAGAACAATGAAAAAACTCTCTGATGCATGAGAAATGCTCAAGATTTAGCGGACCTTCAACGGTGCCAAAAAAGCTTTAGTCAGTCTGCTCATCTTCATACCAGCAGACCAGTTGCATGACCTAGATGTTTTGGAAATGCAGCCTGAACTTCAGAGATCCTTCTGAAAATGCAATAAAAATATACTGCTACAAGACAAATGCAAACTTCCACTCATCAGCACTGACCACTTAACCAGTCATTGAAGGGCATTAAATTTTTACAGATCCACCACATCCCCTGTTGCATTCCAAGGTTAAAATGATGGTATTTTTTTACTACCTTAGTTTATAGATAATATAAAGCTTAGTATGGCAGTACACTAATTCATAAAAAGCCTCTTTTTTTTTTTTTTTTTTTAGCAAAAAGAGAAAAATAAATGCTATATGTAATGTCAGATGAAGTAAAAGTTTTGTTCAAGCAGCTGCAGTTTTCGCTAACACAAATACAGTAAACATAATAAATCCTTACGAAAATTAAAATTCCCGTTCTTTCTGAGCCATTGCAGTCCATTTGTTATTACCCTTTTAATCTATAATTTATTCAACTCCAATCTCTTCTTTCTCAAATCAGAAGATTTCCTGCCACAATGGGTCTATAATTAGATATCAGCATAATGTAGTGTAGTATAATTACTTATATAATATATACCAATTTATTAAAACATGCATATTAATATATAATAGTATTTACAGTAGACTAGATTAGATGTGATTTATCATCAATTCAAACTTTCTACTCAAAGGTCAATCTCTTTCTGAAAGCATTGGGGTGTCATGGGAGTGCTGGCCACAGCCACCAAGGGACAAAGGCAGATGAAGGAAGTGTACTCCCTGGGTACACCATTTTAGTTTGGAAAAATAGAGCATAAGACAACATTTAAGAGGTGTCTCAAATTCTGTAGAAGCTGTCTGTTCTTGTGCAGATATGAAAAGTATAAAGAGCTCTTTGCAGAAAAGCTGCACTAGGTAGATTTTAGCCTGGCCAAAACACGATGCAGTGAAAGCAAGAGCAGAGGAGCAGCAGGGATGCTGTTGAATTCTGCTTCAAGGAGCAGGTGCTGAGCCTTCTTGCATCCAAACAGGAGCAGTAATAAGAGAAAAATCACTGATGCTTGGCCAAGAATATGAATTTTTCTTGGTCATGACAGGATGCATATCAGAGAAGACAGCTGCCTGCTCTGACCAGCATGCCAATACTCAAGTAAAAGCTGTCATGTCAGTACAGGCATGGTATGGTCACACACTCATTTTGGAGGGTCACCTTATCTCACAGGGCAGTTTGTTGAGCATACCACATTTCATAGCCCCAAGCAGAGCCACGCTTTGGGCCGCACCATGCCCACAGAATTTTAGCTCTCTTCACAGTTAAATGGATCCTCACGTCAGTCAGTGCCCAGAGACAGTTTTAAATTGTTCCCCCTGGATTTATAACAAGGCACCATTTCAGTGTTCTGTTGCATGTGCTGGGTCCCCAAATTAGATGAATTTAACCCATTCTCCCCTAGACCATTATCTCTTGGATTAATCCCTTATTATTTCCAAAGATTCCTAGTTTTTAAAGCCAGACTGTCATCAATTAATATGTGATTTTGTATAACACAGGCATAGTTAATCCCTGAATTAATGACTGTCTGAAATACTAGCATAATTTGTAAAAGAATGTTCAATGTTGGTTAGCTGAGTCATAGTGGAAACAATGGAAAGTCCCTTGCATTCACTAACTTTTCTTCCAGCCAAGTAACACTAAAAATAAGTAATTTCTAGTCTGAATGAGTTTAGTTTACACTTTTTAACTACTGGATCATGTTACTTCTCCTTCTGTTAAACTGAAGGGCTGTGGTCACATTTTTCTTCTCTTTGTTGACTTAATAGATGGTTGACTTTTAATAGATGGTAGGCTCTCACCACCTTCCCTTTGTCAAGTTAAAGAATCTGAGATCTCCAAGTATAGGATTATCTTCCAGTAATGTAATCATTCTCATCTCCTTTCAAACTTAACCTTGTTAAAAAAAAATCTTTAATAGCACTGATATATTTCTTGTACTTGGGTACTGGTACTGCTAGCAAGTAGCTCCTTACAAAATTGCCAGCTGCATTTTTTTTTTCTCCTATATTTCCAGTTCCTCACTAGCTGTCATTTCTTCCTTGGCTCATAAGTGTTGAGTGCAGCAACAAGCTTCTTCCCATCATTTAGTCCACTAACCTATGCATCTCCTGCAGCTTTTGACAGCTTTTTCTTACTCCATTCCCAGACCAGCGTCTGAGTCATTTTAGAAAGGAATGTCTAAATGTCTATCATTGAGGTCACGTACGGTATTGAGAGACTTCTGCAGAGTCATAGAAAATGATGGACTGTAGTAAGAGATACGCAAAGATAATGGAACTCTAGGAACCTCTGGCAATGCCCAGAAAAGGTCCCCAAGATAACTGCATGTTGATTTAAAGTCCTCTGGATCTTACACATTATTTTGTTTTTCTCCCTGAGGGCTTGAGAAGGGTTGGAGGTAGAGACAGGTGGGTCAGAAGGAAAAACCCTAATAACAGCAGGAAATTTATGTTGGCAGAAGGACAGATTATCTTTGCCTACATGGAGGGAGGTTTACTGTAATAATATAGGAAAACAGTTTTATTGTCATAGAAGCATCTGCACTAGGAATGCTTTGTAGCTGTAATGTAGAGGTGCCTCTCTTGGTATTTGTGACCCTGAGGAAAGAGCAGGATCCTTCAGCCAGGAGCCAGGAGCCATGGTCACTCTCTTTAGCATCACAGTTTTCTTTCAGTATGACTGTGAATAATGCACTTTGTTTTTTTTTTTTTTGTTTTTTTTTTTTTGTTTTGTTTTTTTTACCTTTCATCAAAGAAAGCTTTCTTTAAGAGTTCACTGCATATATAACTTTGTTTCAGGCAATATCCTTGATCTCAGTGATGACCTAATGCCTCAAAATTCCTGATTTTAACTAATGTGTCATCAGCCCTACCAGCCTTGAAATGACCGCTGTGGAATATAGCACCTTGAAAGAGGCTTTGAAATACCTGCATTGCTGTGCAGAAATCTTTCTTGCTTTACATCTGTGTGAGCATGATTGACTGTCTCCTCAACAGGAATCAGGCTATACTAAGGCAATAGCACACCTTGACTAGTGTCAGATGATGCAGATTCTTAGAGAACATTCAGTACACAAAAAGAATAGTTGTGGATAATATTCTTCTAGTTTTCTAAATATAGGTTCTCTTCAACTGAAGACACATTATCTTTTTTTTTTTTTGTTTGTTTGTTTGTTTGTTTTGGAAGAGCATTCAAAACAATTCTACTTTCTGAAATATTCCTTTTTAAGAAAAAAAAAAAGCTCATTAACTTATCATTGTTTCCAAGAACCATTCAGAGGAAACCCAGTTCACAAAAGTGTTCCCAAAATAACTCAAATCTCCCTGATTTATAAGGCTTTTGTAACTGAACATCATTCAGGGAAGATTCTGTGAGTGGTTTTCAGTTTCTTTGGCTGAATTTAAGAGGTAAAAAGACAGACACTATCCTTCCAGTGAGAGATGACATATCCTTGAGCTGAACTGCAAGTTTTGATGAGCTTTAAAACTGTTACAGTTTTTAAAATATTGAAGAAAAATCCAGTTTGTTCTGTTTGTGCTTTGTGGGGAAAAAATAGCTTAACTCATTGTTCTTTTTGTTTGGACATTTTGACATAGCAGGTAGATTCACATCAGAGGGCGTCTCTAGTGTTCATCTGTGAAATTGATATCATGCGAAAGGGGCAGTGACAAGTGGAAAAATGTCTCTTCCAGAGGAAGCACTTCCAGGGACTGGCTTACTGCTTTTTCTGATTCAATGTGAGACTTGAAGCCCCATTAACTTGTTGCTCTTATTGTTTGTGGCAAGCGGGCTCTGACATTAGTGCTTACCTGAGCACCCAAATTTTTTTGGGGGGAGAGGACAGGAAGGCAGATTTGACACTGAAAAACTACAAATAAACAGCCTGGGCTTTCTATGGTATGGTTAGATAAATGCAAGTGATTCAGTTATAATGTTATAGTTGCTGACAGTCCTGTTCACTCTTTTGACTCTATTTTTTGTAGTCACTGAGTTAGCACAAATCACCTGTAATGTTAGAGCTTGTAAATGAAGAGTTAGTGTGGAGGATGGAGAAGTCCAGACAAAGGTACATATTACTAAATCTGCCTCCTGCACTGTTGATACATCATGCATGGACTCTGTACCAGTGTAGCAGAATAACTGGATGACTAATTTTAATAGGAGAGACATATGAAATGTGATAAAGTCATGGAAGGCTTAATGACCATATTATAAATCCTGGAACAGTGAAATGTCTTCTATATGTTCTCTATATGCTTTTTTAAGCTTCACATTAATGTAGGTATAATTAAATAATCAAACAAAACACAAAAAGACATTCCACAAAAGACGTAATATATATGAAAAATGTTTTGACTAGCTAACTATCAACTGAAGTATCAACTGTTTATGATATTAACATGCTTCCATACCTAATTTGTCTTAAAAATAGATTAGAAGCCCAGATGAAATGATTGAGGGTCCAGTGATGAGAAAAATATTTCAAATCTGGAGACATAATGCAAAAAGCAGAATGCTTCTGTGCTTTTATAATTGATTTGTAAGATATTATTAGGAATCTGAATGTAATAAAATCTAATAAAAATCTAAAGAACTTGAGAAATATTCAGTTGATAAATTTACTTGAAGATTGCAATTACATTCCTTTGATGGTTACCTGTTTGCTCTTTGCTAACAATCTGACATAAATCCTGCTCAGTAAAGCTAGTTTATTTTACCATTAGGCATGTCCTGTGCACAACTGAAGATAATGCTAGTTGATGAGAAGCCCAACATGAGCCAGCAATGTGTGCTTGCAGTCCCAAAAACCAACTGTAACCTGGGCTTCATTAAAAGGAGTGTGGCCAGCAGGGTGTGAGAGGGGGTTGTCATCCTCTGCTCTGCTCTTGTGAGACCCACCTGGAGCCCTATGTTCAGCTCCGGGGCCCCCAGCACAAGAAGGACATAGAAGTATTAGAACAAGGCCAGAGGAGGGCCATGAGGATGATCAGAGGGCTGGAACACCTCTCCTATAAAGACAGGCTGCAAGAGTTGGGGTTGTTCAGCCTGGAGAAGAGAAGGCTCAGGGGAGACCTTACAGCAGCCTGCCAGTACTTAAAGGGGGCTAAAGGAAAGCTGGGGAGGGACTCTTCGTCAGGGGGTGCAGTGATAGGACAACAGGGAAAGTCTTTAAACTAAAAGAGGAAAAGAGGGTAGGTGTAGGTTAGATATTCAGAAGAAATACTTCACTCAGAGGGTGGTGAGGCCCTGGCACAGGCTGCCCAGAGAAGCTGTGGATGCCCCATCCCTGGAGGTGTTCAAGGCCAGGTTGGATGGGGCTTTGAGCAACCTGGTCTTGTGGGAGGTGTCCCTGCCCATGGCAGGGGGGTGGAACTGGATGGGCTTTCAGGTCCCTTCCAACCCAAAAAATTATGTGGTTCTATGATTCTATAAGTAACAATGAAGATGAAAATGTGTAAACTATGTAATTTGATGGAGTGAATCTGAATAACATTGGTAGTAATGCGTATCCTATGAAACACAAAAGCAACCTGCCATACCTTGGTGTGAAAATTCCTCTGCCTGAAAAAGGCTTAGGCACCCCTTCCTAAAAGAGCAGGCAAAAAAGCAAGCAAACAAGCATAATACTTTTCTCTGCTCTTAGTAGACCTCCACAGGATTTGAGTATTTAAAAAATATATATATTCTTTAAAATTGGGACCAGATTGTTATCTGTATACTAGTAGTTACATGCTGGTACTTTTTAACTACTAAGATTTCTAAATTCTCTCATCTTAAATGTAAATTTAAGAAGAAAGTGAAGTAAAACAACCCATTTACATTATTCTGAGCATTACAATGCCTGACACATAACCAGGAGTTGCCAGCTGGGTACAGGATGATATTAACACCTGGATCAGCATGCAGGTGATATTAAGACTTGAGCAAGATAAGCTTGAGAGACCCGACTTCAAAACAAAGAATATCTGTCTATCACATACCCTCCACAAGGCTTCCAACAGGTAGGGTAGGAAAGATGATTTCTAAGAAATGGTCAGAAGGAAGACAATAAAATGACTGTGAAATAGAGATCCACCACCTTCTACATCCATAAGGATCAAACACTTGAACTATGCCTTGTTCCCTTAACCTACAGGGAAAACCAGTTGTCCTCACTCAGCCATCTCAGCCTTACTCTCCTCTGTTCCCCAGAATTAAATACAAGCTCCTGTGTCTATGTGCTGATGTGTGTCAGTATTTAAGACAACATGTTTTATAGTATATTACTATGGATATATCTTTAGTGAACCCAGAAACTAAGAAAGACAATCTCCTTACTGGAAAAGATTAATTACCTGAGACATCTTTAAAGATACATTTTTAAGGTCTAGTTTTTTACTTTCATTTCCTGAAATTCTGGGTTCATTAAATTTCAGAGGTGACACATACTGTACCTTGCTGTGACTATAAAAATAAAGGAGCTATTCATAGATACAGCACAGACATAACATACTGGGCTAGTGTCTGTCATAAGCAGCTCTTGGGTCTTTTTCAGCCTGATTTTCTCTTTTGTTGATCACACTGCTTCATGAAGTTTTGCTTCCTTAAAATAAATAAATAAAAAAAATAAAATAAAATAAAATAAAATAAAATAAAATAAAATAAAATAAAATAAAATAAAATAAAATAAATAAAAATCGAAAGAGCTATGAAATTTAAATTTCAGTAACAACTCAGGTACTGGATCAGACTAAAGGTACAAATAGTCTACTGTGAAACAGTCAGTAACGGATGATTAAAAACGGTTTAAAAACAGACAATATAATGATTGGAAATTTACTGATTTCCTGAGCCAGAATCTGCTTCTGGACTGTCTTCCTTAATAGACTCTGTTGGATTTATCCTTCAGGAAGATCCCTAATACTTTTTTAAGCATGTTGTGGCAATAAGTTTAATATTTAATTTGCTATGAAGAGGAAGGGAAGGGAAGGGA